>NW_027456949.1:0-229730 GCF_040206685.1 Ascaphus truei
CCGCTCTCCCCCCCCTCCTCCTCCCGTCCGCTCTCCCCCCCTCCTCCTCCCGTCTGCTCTCCCCCCTCCTCCTCCTCCCGTCCGCTCTCCCCCCCTCCTCCTCCCATCCACTCTCCCCCCTCCTCCTCCCGTCTGCTCTCCCCCCCCCTCCTCCTCCCGTCCGCTCTCCCCCCCCCTCCTCCTTCCGTCAGCTCTCCCCCCTCCTCCCCTCCGCTCTCCCCCCCCCTCCTCCCCTCTGCTCTCCCCCCCCCCTCCTCCCCTCCGCTCTCCCCCCCCCCTCCTCCCCTCCGCTCTCCCCCCCCCTCCTCCCCTCCGCTCTCCCCCCCTCCGCTCTCCCCCCCCTCCTCCCCTCCGCTCTCCCCCCCCCTCCTCCCCTCCGCTCTCCCCCCCTCCTCCCCTCCGCTCTCCCCCCCTCCGCTCTCCCCCCCCTCCGCTCTCCCCCCCCTCCTCCCCTCCTCTCTCCCACCTCCTCCCCTCCGCTCTCCCCCCCTCCTCCCCTCCACTCTCCCCCCTCCTCCGCTCTACCCCCCTCCTCCTCCCCTCCGCTCTCCCCCCCCTCCTCCCCTCTGCTCTCCCCCCCCCCTCCTCCCCTCCGCTCTCCCCCCCCTCCTCCCCTCCGCTCTCCCCCCCCTCCTCCCCTCCGCTCTCCCCCCCCTCCTCCCCTCCACTCTCCCCCCCATATCCACTCTCCCCCCCTCCTCCGCTCTCCCCCTTCCTCCGCTCTCCCCCCTCCTCCCCTCCGCTCTCCCCCCTCCTCCCCTCCGCTCTCCCCCCTCCTCCGCTCTCCCCCCTCCTCCCCTCCGCTCTCCCCCCCTCCTCCCCTCCGCTCTCCCCCCCTCCGCTCCCCCCCCTCTTCCCCTCCGCTCTCACCCCTCCTCCCCCTGCCCTCCCCTCCGCTCTCCCCCCGCCCTCCCCTCCGCTCTCCCCCCGCCCTCCCCTCCGCTCTCCGTCCGACCCTCCCGTCCGCTCTCCGTCCGCCCTCCCGTCCGCTCTCCCACCCGTCCGCCCTCCCGTCCGCCCTCCCCCTCCTCCTAGCGGGAAGTTTAACTCACGGGCAACGCCGGGTCTCTCAGCTAGTGAATAATATAGTGGTGTAGTTCTTCAGCAATGTTGGTCTGGTCAGAGCAACTACTTAAGGCAGGTAGTCCGGAAGATGCATTCCGGGAAGACAATATTACTACCGGCACTTGGTTAATATTGTTTTATATTAAAATGAGCTAATTTTAATGTTAAATGCTGTTCCATGTCTTTTCCAAATCATGTCTTCCAGGCCTGGACCCTTCTTTATCAGCAGCCGCAAGATGCCTCCCAGGTGATTAGGAAACAGGGCAGTACCTGGAAGGTGTCTTGTGGCGCTTGAGAATGAGGTGTGGTCTGAACGGCTGCTTATTGCACCATTTCAGTGACAATCCATTCTACCATGACATCATAATATGACATTGAAATTTGTGTTATAACAATAATGTTCAATCTTAATTCTGGAGCAATTTGTTGCTTTAAAGTCTCTTGAATTACACAACTATTGCAGAAAGTAATGCGTACATTTTGTGCCCCTCTTTGCATTAGTATTGTATTTATTATGTAGCCTGTAGACACTGATTAAAAAAAAAAAACTATATTGTAATTGAGTGATTCTTTTCATAACAATGCATTATTATTTGTTGTCATAAAATGGATAATGTCACTTTTCTATGGCAAAACTAGAAATAGTTTATCTGTGAAGCATCTGTGCAGCTACTGGATTATGTGAACAGAAAGCGTACATTTGCTAAATCCCATAGGTTCATTACTTGAGATCATGCGTTTGTTCATTATTACAAATTACTCATGAACACTGACACAAATCAGGCACACCCACGGTCGTCAAGCCTTCAAGAGGGAACGGAGAAATATTTAGACGTAGTAAACGGTTTCTAAGGCTACAGTATCTACACAATATCTGTTGCACATTTGTCATTTTATTACAATCACATTTAATGACAATGTTATAAAGAATCGTTACTGTAAATTTGTCATTCGCAATTTAAAACACATTTGCAATCTGGCTCTTCAGATAATCTTTTCTCCTTGGATTTGGCCACGGTTTTACTCCAAAGTTGTTGTTTATGGCAGCAGAAAAAACAAATAGGTAGCGCTATATCCCACAGTGAGCTGGCAGCCGGTGATATAACCCTGACCCCTAGTCAGGCTATAGAAGTGGAAAAGAAGTTATATCAGTGGCGCTCAACACTGTAATGATCAAAGCAATTCTAATAGATATTATAAAATATATATTATAAAATATACAACCAGAGCCACGGAAATCGCCCGTCCGATTGGATGCTCCACGTGGTAAGGGTAAACATGTAAATATACAACGAAATCAAATCATAGCATAATACTGTAAAACATACACATGCATTAACAAACAACACTTAACAAACGCTGAGAACAACAGGTAACTACTCACAATGGCATTTAATATGGTATATCATTAATATCATAAAATACACTTATTACACATAAAATAGTACATAAAAACATATATTAGGTTCAGGCAAGATTCTCCAACTCGGGTGGGGGTACCTGCTTACCGAAAACAGGATGGAATCAGGCAATGGATAATTCAAAGAGTATCCCCTCTTATGGATAGCTGCTGCTGCTGCTGCTGCTGCTGTTGTTAACACCTGGGCTCATCCTGTTTTCGGTAAGCAGGTACCCCCACCCGAGTTGGAGAATCTTGCCTGAACCTAATATATGTTTTTATGTACTATTTTATGTGTAATAAGTGTATTTTATGATATTAATGATATACCATATTAAATGCCATTGTGAGTAGTTACCTGTTGTTCTCAGCGTTTGTTAAGTGTTGTTTGTTAATGCATGTGTATGTTTTACAGTA
The DNA here is from genome assembly GCF_040206685.1 of Ascaphus truei. Taxonomy (NCBI): domain Eukaryota; kingdom Metazoa; phylum Chordata; class Amphibia; order Anura; family Ascaphidae; genus Ascaphus; species Ascaphus truei. The sequence goes on from NW_027456949.1 coordinate 2,882, forward strand.
TTATGCTATGATTTGATTTCTTTGTATATTTACATGTTTACCCTTACCACGTGGAGCATCCAATCGGACGGGCGATTTCCGTGGCTCTGGTTGTATATTTTATAATATATATTTTATAATATCTATTAGAATTGCTTTGATCATTACAGTGTTGAGCGCCACTGATATAACTTCTTTTCCACTGTTTATGGCAGCAGACCACATTATCTTTTGATTTGTTTGTTGTAATGTGTATGTATATGTAGCAGGATCCCCTTGGCCCTCCTAACCTGCGTAGAGTAGCGGGTACCACCGCCCCATGTCAGGCAGTTGCAGGGGCGATCGCGGCTCCTGGCGGCATCAGTGATAGGGCGCCGCCATCTTGTGCGCGGTGCGCGTTTGCAGTCGCAGCGGCCATTACACCTAGCGCAGGAAAGTGTAGGGAGGCAGGAAGGCCCCCTAGCTGTTGCGCGTGTGCAGGAGAGTGGCGCGGTGGCCATTGGTCTGGCGCAGGCGCAGATAGAGAGAGTAGCAAGAGAGAAGATCCGGCGCCACTGTGCGTGACAAACATCCAAGCTACTTCCGGATAGTTTCCCAAAACTTTATTGGCACATGACACACAAGGCTACACCACAATCTCCACCTCAACGCGTTTCACGCTATGGAACAGCGCTTCGTCTTGGAGTGGGGAGACGTGGTCTGAGCCTGAACATTTAAATTAAAATGCCCGCGAAAAACAGATTCATTGTTAACCCTTTCATATCAATGCCTTTTGAAACCCTAGCAGCAATAGTAATCCGTTAATGATACAAACTTGTTGTTTAAATAGAGGATCCACAGATCCTTAGATAATGAACAACATCCCTAATGCTAAAGCTATTGCAAGGTACTGTGATAACTGGGGTATATAAAAAACCTGGTTACAACATTAACAAGAGTGCTGACAACTTTTAACCTATAAGAAATGTAACATAGAACCTAAGCATAGTTAAACACTATTAAAGGGTAACTATGTCAACTCAACCTCAATAATATATCATATTGAGAATATGAAGACTAAGAAACTAGATCATAGTATAATATGTCAAAGAAAGTCAGCAAAGAAAGAAAAGAAGAAAAGAGGGAGAGAGGGGGGGAGGGAGGAGGGAAAAGGGGAGAGGGAAAGAGAAGGGAAGGGGAGGGAGGGAGGAGAAGGAGAGGAAAGGGGAAGGGGGGAACGGAAAGGCAGGAAGGAAAGTAAAAACAGAGGCAGAGGATAAAAATACAATAAACCTACAAATGAATAGAAAAATGAGTATAATGCATGAATACAGCAAATAGATTGCAATAAAAAATATATAAAATGATACATATTATATTATAAGAAACAACGCAGATCCCATTCAACATTAAGTCCATTCGGTTGCAGTGTATTCAGTGCAAAGATCCAATGAGCTTCTCACTGATGCAAGATTTTAATCCGATCTCCTCCGCGTGGAGGTAATGGAATATGCTCAAGAGCTATACATTGAAGAGAACCAACTGAACCCAGTGGACAGGTGTTGAAATGTATTGATACAGGGTGCAGCATATCTTGATTATGTATAAGCCTCAAGTGCTCTAAGACACGAATCTTGAGGACTCTACTAGTTAGGCCAACATATTGTTTGCTGCACTTGCATATCAACAAATAAACAACAAAATCTGTCTGACAAGAAATTAATGATTTGCTCTTAAATCTGCGTGTCTCATCACGGTTAGAGAAATGTGTGGATTTACTCATGTTTGGACATATCTTACAACGACCACATTTGTATGAACCTAGTAGTTTAGGAAACAGGGATAACATATTCTTCATTGGCTTATTGGGCTGTAGCATACTCGGTGATAGGGAATTTCCTAATGTGGCCGCTTTACGAAAAACAACGCGAGGGCCAGTGCAAACCATTTTATGTATCAACGGGTCCAAAGATAATGTACCCCAGTGTTTCCAAATTATGGATTTAATCGCACTGGCTTGCTCACTGTAGCCAGTAATCAAGTAGGGCACAGCAGTACTCTCGGTAGGACAAATTTGTCTGGATTGGCTCTTGTCCATATTGATTAAGGCATCTCTCTCTGTATTTAAAGCTAGATCAAAGGCTTGATCGAGATCTGTTTTAGCATATCCCCTTGACAGAAATCTACCCCTCATCTCATCCACCCTATGAACAAAGTGCTCCAAAAAGGAACAGTTCCGGCGTAAACGCAGGAACTGTCCCCTTGGGATACCCTTGTTCAGAGGGCGGGAATGACAATTTTTTGCATGAAGGAATGAGTTTCTGGCATTTTCTTTTCTAAAGATATCAGATTGTATCTTATTCTCAATATCTATATAGAGATTGAGATCTAGAAATTGTATTTGATGCATATCAAAGGTATGCGTAAATCTGAGATTAAGTTTGTTGTCTGCCAAATACTCAAGGAACTTCATCAATTAATCTTCCCCACCACTCCAGATCTTGAGCAGGTCATCTATATAGCGTTTGTAAAACGCTATATGATGCCTGATGGGGTTGTAATCTCCAAACATGTTGGACGTCTCCCACCAACCCATGAAGAGGTTGGAGTAGGCGGGGGCAAAGGAGGTCCCCATAGCGGTCCCACGTGTTTGGAGATAGAACTGCTGATCAAAAAGAAAGTAATTGTGTGTGAGTGAAAATCTAATACTGTCTAATAAAAAAAGCAATATGTGCAGGAGAAAGGGAAGAGTGAGAGTTGAGAAAGAATTCAACTGCTGTGAGACCGTGATCCTGATGAATGATATTATAAAGGGAAGCTACATCTAGGGTAACCCAGAGGTAGGACGTGTGCCAAGTGAAAGCTGCTAAAAGTGATAAAACGTGCTTGGTGTCAATAATATGTGAGGGTAATAAGTGTATTAGGGGTTGTAAAAAGTGATCTATATACTGAGAAAGGTGTTCACCCAGGGAACCAATGCTGGAAATAATGGGTCTACCTGGGGGTGCCATGAGTGTTTTGTGTAGACCCATTATTTCCAGCATTGGTTCCCTGGGTGAACACCTTTCTCAGTATATAGATCACATATATAGAACATCCCCCCTCAGTTAAGGAAATATAAATGAATATATCCTGTCCCCTCTTCTCCAGACTGCTTCTTTAATACTGTATATTCAGAAGTAGAAGCTTAAATAGGCCACAGCTGCACAATGGGCCTGGGGTCCCTAAAGTCCCATACAATAGTCTTTTTTTTTTTTTCTTAACTGTTTATTTTGACAATTACATCAATTACAAAAGTGAATGGGGAAGGACACCAAAAAATAATAGGAATGAGGAAATGGAGGATTAGGGGACATAGTACAATTCATATATTTACATTTCTAAATTTACAATTCAGATAAAGTATATTTACATCATCAAATTCTAGTATATTGTGAAGATTCCAAGGGGAGCCCAAACAATACACAATACAGTACATTCTTAAATGACTCTACCGTTCTTAAAAGGTTTAAAACTACTGCGTACGAACTTCTATTTAGGTTCTGTCAATAGTTTATGCAATCGAAATGACTTGTTAGCTCTATTGTTTCTCAGCTTTAAAACCTGCATGAATCATACCATATTAAAGTGATGTGGGTGGTCCGTGTAGTCATTCCTCATGAGAATTCGACTGATTGTAATAAAACATTATCATAGTTCATACACTACAAGATCCATTTCCTTACTAGTATTAATAAGGATTTGAAATATATATATGTATATATAATATATTTATTTATTATAGAGCAGGGGTGCGCACCCTCGGGGGGTGCAAGATTTTTCAGGGGGGGGCTGCGGTTGCAGAGGCCCCACACTCTTCCCCAAGGCATTTCAATTAAATGCCTGGGGATCACGTGACGACTCTGCAATGTTTCCTACCTTGTCTTTGGTGACGTGTTGCCACGGCAATGCGGTGTTAAATGATGCCACGGGTCACGTGATGTCACATGGCCATGATAACGTGACAGCGTGATGTCACGTGACCCTGCAGCGTCATTTGACACCAGGTTGCTATAGCATGGACTTCTATGGCAGTGTAAGGATGACAGATAGATGGGAACCTCGAAGGAAGTACAGCCCTATACAGAGTCTTGGAAGGTACCTGGGAGTGACTCCAGTTCACTGGAGCCAGATATTTCAAGTTGCCCTTAACAAGGGGCAAGGGAAGGTGACAAAGCCATGTGTGTATGAAGTCTGTGTATTCAAATAAAGTAACCTGTCTAGTGAAATAAAGTTTCTGGCGCCCGTCTTACATCAGCTTAAAATACTAGCCAGCCTGGATGCCAGCACCATGAGAAAAAAAGGTATTCAAGTCTAAGCACCAACACCTGCACAAACCTATTCCACCGCACTTAGATGGGACCCTCTTTCAGGGCCGGACAAAGAGGGACTACATATGTAAATAAATAAAAAAACAATATAAATATATATGTAGCCCCCTTTCCCCATGTCTGAGGGAACTACGTGTGCTGGATAGTGATCTTTGATAAAGCGCCAGTTTGGCCAGAAATGCGTCAGAGTGCCATTTCAGCTTCCTATGGGCATTTTGTGTTAATAAAACTTTTTATTTTTGCATCTTTGATCCTGCCTCCAGTTCTATTTTATTTTTGCAGTGCTCCGTGTTTTTTCTATTTACTATTATGTAAATTAGTTACAGTACAAAATATTCCTGGAGTTATTTTGTAAATCAGAATTTCCTGACCTGAGGAGAATAGAGCTTGCAAAAGCTTGTCTTATTATATCAATTGACATACTAATTTACTGTACACTATTGCAACTGGGCTATCTCACAGCGATTTCTATTTAATTCTATAATATGAAAGAATGAAAATTCTGCAAATTCTCTTCTAATTTTTCCCACTGTTTTTAGTGGTGGGTATTTAGAGGTGGGTATTGTATAAAATTGTGTAACAGTGTTTCCCCCACCCTGTGGGAGATTTGGCCATTATTAAACATGTGGTTTATGATACCTGCTGGTAACAGGAGGGCTGAGCTGTCCGCCGATGGTAGTGGGACACAGGGTCAGGATTCTGGGGTACATTACCCACATAGTCCTCTAGCAGTGCAGCGCCTCCATCTGCCACAAGCTCCAAGATGAATGGAAGCGAATTCCTACGGTAGAATTATTCCCTCTCCTCCCAGTAAGATCATACACCAGGCAGGAGATGTATGCAAACAGGAACAGTCTTTATTGATACCACCATAACACAGCAGTGGCCTGCACAATCACAGCTTCTCAGGTCAACTATCCACTGGATGATGGTCCCTGGACAACCACTATAGGTCAGGACCCCTGCAGCTGTCCTAACTCTTCCTGACTCCCATATCAGAAATCAGGTTATAGGCCCACACTCACTCTCCCTCAAGGGGGAGAGGCTAGGGAAGGCCCCAATATCAGGCTCCCTGTGTGCAACCTTGCCTCTCAGTGGGGAGAAGCACTCCTGAATTTGGGGTGGTACTGCCTTTAAGTACAGTCAGGAGGAGGTTACAGGTCTGTCCCATGATTGGACATGCTCAGTCTTAACTGCTGGCAAGACCTGTTCTTACTAGGGCTTACTGCCAGTACAAGGACAGGCTAGTAGCCACAGTTGGCATGGCTACAATTGTTAAATTGCTTAAAATTATAGCCGAAATTAGACCATGTCAGCAACTGTAATTTCTGTGAATTTAATAAAACATTTAAAAATAAGCAAAGATGTAAAGCACGGGTTGATATGTAGTATTGTAGGCTAAAGCTGTAAAATTACAGGTATTATTGAATACCCTGCTCTGTGATTGGTTAAAATTCAGGGCATTATTCATTCAGTAATGCCCGGAATATTTGGCAGCTTGTAAGGTGTTTATTTCTAGCCAATCAACTTTTCCTTTTGTCAGAACAGCTCTGAGACAGGGCAGAGGATTAGTCATGAGGCAGCAACAGTTCTCAGACAGGGCAGGGGATTGGTCAGGAAGCAGAAGCCAGGCAGTGACTCCTCACCTTCCCTCCTGTGGAACACAGCTCCATTGACACGAGTTGAGGAGGGTGTAACGGATCCGCACCTTAGTTTACTGCTTACCTTGCCTTACAGACCTGTGCAGTCCTGGAACACTTCCCCTGATATTTACTGCAGCCTGGATTCACTCATTAAAGCAATACTGTCACACGCCCCTTCTGCTTTTGGTTCGCTGACCTTTAAATAGAGCCTTCCCACAATGCATCCCTGCCGAGCATAATCCTTCCTGGATGTCACACGTGTTCTGCCACAAGCCCTAGGCTTGGTTCCATTGTGTACTAACCTCTCTAGTTCTGTTCTCTAGTTCCTGAGGCTTGCTGCAAGTCTTCATGCAGGGGCCTGTGTTTCCTGAGTATCCTGAGGCCAGCTACTACTCTCTACGTAGAGGCCTGCTTTCCTGAGGCCTGCTGCTAGTTTCACGCCTGTTCCTGTCTCCTGTGCTGAAGCGGAGTACTCTCCAGTGTTGACTTCAGATCCCTGTTTCCTGAGGCCTGCTGTGCTTCCATAGCGGAGGCCTATCTACTGGTTCCTGAGGCCTGCTGCTAGTTTCACACAGAGGCCTGTTCCTTATTCCTGTGCTGAAGCGGAGGACTTTCCAGTGTTGACTTCAGCTCTCTGTTTCCTGAGGCCTGCTGTGCTTCCATAGCAGAGGCCTATCTACTGGTTCCTGAGACCTGCTGCTAGTTTCACGCAGAGGCCTATTCCTGACTCCTGTGCTGAAGCGGAGGACTCTCCAGTGTGTACTTCAGCTCCCTGTTTCCTGAGGCCTGCTGTCCTTCCATAGCAGAGGCCTGTCAACCGGTTCCGGGGGCCTGCTGCTCTCTCTCCATTGCAGAGGCCGTGTCCTGGTTCCTGTGCTGAAGCAGAGCACCTCCAGTGTATACTTCAGCTCCCTGTTTCCTGAGGCCTGCTGTCCTTCCCTTAGCAGAGGCCAGTCTGAGTCCTGAGGTCTGTAGCTCTCTCTCTCTCCTTGCACAGGTCCGCTCTGGACTCTTGCGCTGAAGCACTGGTTTACCAGGCGGTGTGCCCACTCCGGTCTGCCTATCCCTTCCTGAGACCGGTACCATGGGCCATGGTCGCCGCACACGCAGAACCCGCTCCCGCGCCCACTCTCCTAAGCTGAAGCGGGGAACTCCTGACTACCTGTTGCCGAAACTCCGCTTGGATAACGTTTACCCTGATGTCTCCGATCCTGACCCTGGCTTGTCCACTGACGATGCTGCCTGCTCCAGTCCCGACTCTGCTATGTACGACTTTGAACTGCGCAATCCGGATCAGCCTGCATGGTCTAAGGTCGGTGCTTATACAACCCCACCTCAGCCACGCGGTCCGACCCTGGTTTGTGGCGAGCACAACCGTGACAGAGGGAGAGAGTATACTGGTAGCTGCAAAGTAAGTGTCTGTCTGCAGAATTTGTTTGTAGCTGCAGTTTCTATATATCTAGTGTGTGTGTGTGTGTGTGTCTGGCTGCTGCAGAGTTTGCATGTCTGTCTGCTGCAGAGTTTGCGTGTGTCTGCTGCAGAGTTTGCGTGTATGTGTCTGCTGCAGAGTTTGTGTGTGTGTCTGCTGCAGAGTTTGTGTATGTGTGTATGTGTGTGTGTAGCTGCAGAGTTTGTGTGTGTGTAGCTGCAGAGTTTGTGTATGTGTGTGTGTGTAGCTGCAAGTTTGTGTGTAGCAGCAGCTTGTGTGTGTGTGTTGTATGTGTGTGTGGCAGCAGAGTTTGGATGTAGCTACAGAGTTTGGGTGTAGCAGCAGTTTGTGTGTGTACACAGAGGGGGCGGCAGTGTGTGGATATAGATAGCAGCCGTGTAAGTGTTTATAGAGGTGGTTTAATGTATTTACCATTTTATTTTAATAAACAAATCTGTATAACTGTACAAAAGGTTCTATTATTTATGAAAAAAGCCTACATTTAGCCTATAATAGTAATAAACCCATCAGAACAGGGCATTACTGGCCAATAATGGCCTGTTCTTCAGGGATTATTACTTAATTAAAACAACAAAATAATGGAATTCTGCAATAAGCAGACTTTAACATAAGGTATAACCAAGCATGCAAGTATTAAACAGTTTTTACTTGTCATCATTTATTGCTATGGTCAGAACATGTGTGCAATGATGGTTTTGGAGCATGTATAGTATGTTGATACATTGTGGTTTTGAGAACTGCTGATTGATATACATTTGAAATTTTCTGTTTTCACAATTTTAACTTGATGACATGCTTTGTTATGCAAATATGTTTTACAGCAGTATGAATTTAAAAAGATTTGTAGTGTACTTTAACAATATACTGTCGCAGCCCCTTTTAACCTCCAACATCCCCGAAAAAATTCGGGGATGTTTTCCGTCTCTCACCCGTCTCTCACGGACTTTTTCGCGCGGCCCAAAATCACCAGATAGCGCTAGACAATGAAAGCGCTTAGCGCTAGACAATGAAAGTGCCCGCAGGCGCCCAAACCGGTCCGCATCTGCCAGCGATTTTAAAAATCGCGGGGAAAAGGCCGCCGGAGGCTAAAGGCGGCCGCCACTGTACATAGTTGTGATTTAATAAAAATTGCTCTATAATCTCAGCACAATTGCATCTCTGCCCTGCTGTTGTATTTTTGTAGGTTGGACATGAGCTCAAAACAAGCCATAGACAAATGCAACATATATTATATATTTATTGTATCATGTTAATTATACACTTTGCCCATTAGCAAAGCTAGTACATATATAGTAGAAATAGTACCGTATGTGTTTTCATACCAGATGGCTTCCAATCTATTGTACAGTAGTTCCAAAATAGATGAATAAGTCAGAGCATACCTTTTAATCATTCTCCTGCATACACATGTAGAAGAAAAAAATATATATATACCTTAATTAATAACTACATAATTGTCATCCACCTTCAGCATCCATAAAACATTTGTTAAAGCAGCAGTCTGTATTTTGGAGGTATGGTTTTTAATTACCTTACTTTAACAGGATGTGTCGCTCTAAGATAATCAGCGGTCCCCCAACCTACTGGGAGCCCTTGGTTCCCAAACTACAAGCCATTTTGTTCACTTGGCAAGTTTTCTCGCCAGTTGGACAAAACATGATACAAAATAGATACAAACGCCAATAGATAAGTCACTGGGAGATGACATTGTGACCTTCTATTAGTGCTTTGCAGCCATAGTTAAGTCTGGAGAAAAACTTGACAAAAAAAATTGGAAGTACATTTTACCGCTTAGAATCTATGCTAAGTTTAGATGTAATAATATTCTTTAACTGTCCACCACTCCAAGCATATACATTGGTATATACTTAAGAATTGTTTGTACTTCTTTGGCTTGTTTATTAATGGTACAGGTAATTGGAATGTAATTAGCAGGGCCTCCAACAGAAGTGCCCCCCCCCCATCCACCAATGCTCCCTATATTTGAAGGTATTGTATGGGCATGTGGAGGAGAAGGGGGGGGGGGAGATGTGGGCCTGGGAAAGATGGGGTGGGTAAAAAATATGAGCTCGGTCAAGAAGGTATGGGCTTGAGAGAGTGGGGGGGGGGTTAAGAAGGTATGGGCCTGGGAAAGCGGGGTTAAAAATGTATGGCCCTATGAATGGGGGGGGAGGTATAGGCTTGGGAAAGAAGGGGGTGTTATGAGCCAGGAAAAGAGGGGGGAGGGAGAAGGTATAATAATAAGGAAGTATGGGCCTGGCGAATAAGGTGGTGAGGGGAAAGTTATGGGCCTGAGGAAAAAGGTAGTGGAAGGAGGTACAGGCCCACATGGGCGTGGCTTCAGTCTTAGAAGAGCCAGCGGGGCTGCTATTGGCATGTGGAGGTACCTGCCCACGGATGTTCCTGCTTGAGTGGTGCTGCAGATCACTGGCAGGGGTGCCCAGGCTGCTTGACTCATTCGGAATAGCAGTCCCAGCTGTCCCCACCTGTCTGCTGCCCTGGTGATTAGCACACCCCAGTCATCAACGTTTTAACATTTTTTCAAGTTTCCATCCCTGATGTTTTCTTCTCTCCTTGTCATTTTTACTCTTTACTGTATGTGCTTGTTTCAGCACATTATATATAGAAATCGATCTAAGGGTCCTTTCCTCCTTTTTGTATCGGTCTTTCGTAGAGAAATTCCTCGTCGATCACATAGTGTTGAGTAGGAATCCCCTTAAATAAGTGTGTAACAGGTACCCATAGTACCTTTCTTCCCCTGTTATATCTGTTATGTAAGTACTGTTAGCTACAGGCAGTAAGGCAGTAAGCTATTGACCCCCCCCCCTTATGCCCCTCTTGTGAGTGATGGAAGTAAGGTGGTGTCTCATGGCCTGTCTAAGCCTGTCAGGGATAGGTACAGTCCATGAGCCCGCCCCTTCTTGAGTCTTCCAAGTGGGTGTAGCAAATTTAGCTTCAGTCGGCTTCCTGCTCCGTTGAAGAGAGGAAAAAAGAGCTGTGAGTCTCTCCCATGGCAGGGATGAGCGTGCTCCCCCTCAGTCTTTGGACTGAGGGAACATCAGACTCAGCCACCAAGGCCTGTAAGACCAGGGCCTGCACCATCTAGAAGCCTGGGACTTCCAAGACTCTGCACCACTGTAGGGAGAACTGCAGTGGATGCCTGCCATGTATGATGCAAATAAAGATCCTTGTTCTAATATACACTACTGTCTGAGTATCAGTCCTTGGGCAGGAGGGAGAAAAATGCAGTGGTGGGGGCTGATTTCCAGAACACACTGGAGCCCACTACGGCTGGAGGCGCTGAACACCAGAGAAACTACAGAACAAAAACCCAAGCCTGTCCAAGTCTCTACTCTACCGCAGACAGCTCAGTATCTCCTGCTTCAAACAGGTAGTGCACCACATACACATAGCATAGGCTGTGCAATCTCCCATAGGGGGGGGGGGGTGCTACAAGTGTACCAGTGTTTCCCCCACCCGTTGAGAGACCCCCCTGTTACCAGGTGTATGGTGCATGCTACCTGTTGGTTCACAAGAGGCTGAGTTGTCCGTCAATGGTTTTGGGGACTGCAGGACAGGCTTCTTTGGTATATACTCGACATTTGCTCTATGGTACAAAGCGCCTCCATCTGCCGTAAGCTCCAGATGTATGGAGGCAATCTCCTACGGTAGAAACGGTTACTTCTCCTCCCCCCCCCCCCAGTAAGATCACACACCAGGCAGGAGGTATATTCCATAAAGCTCTGAAAGTTCTCTTGATTCAAGCTAAAATTAAGTGAAAAATCTGCTACTGGCTGGCACCCCGATGATCCTCCTATAGATGGATAGATAAGGGGAAACAGACCATTGCGCAGTAACGAGCACCAGGTTTCAGTTCCAAGGACAACAAAGGTGTCAACTTACAAGAATAATGATGTTATGTTCAATTGAGAGAATCTGTTCTTTAGTCCACGTATTCTCCTATACTTCACGAATCCCATGTGTAGTTAGTCCTCAGTCAGCCTCATCTACTGGTTCGCCACAGCTTGTACCCAAAAGTATTCTCCGTGGATCCCCAGAAATGAAATGACAATAGGAGATAATAGTGCAGACTGCTAGAAAATTTAATATGAATAAAAAACAGCCAAGAGCTTACTTACATAAACTTTGCTGCTGTAAAACAGCTGACAATGTGCCGTCCGCAGCTTGTATCGGGCGTTAAGCCCGGTGCACTGAGCTGCAAGCCCTCTCACTGCTCGCAGTCTCAATGCCAGCGCTAATCTCCGCGCAACTGGATGACGTCACACGATGGCGCCACCAAGACCCTCCCTGCCGATGGACACCTCAACTCCTCAACTCCTCCTTGCGCTGGCATTGAGACTGCGAGCAGTGAGAGGGCTTGCAGCTCAGTGCACCGGGCTTAACACCCGATACAAGCTGCGGACGGCACATTGTCAGTTGTTTTACAGCAGCAAAGTTTATGTAAGTAAGCTCTTGGCTGTTTTTTATTCTTATTAAATTTTCTAGCAGTCTGCACTATTATCTCCTATTGTCATTTCATTCCTGGGGATCCACAGAGAATACTTTTGGGTACAAGCTGTGGCGAACCAGTAGATGAGGCTGACTGAGGACTAACTACACGTGGGATTCGTGAAGTATAGGAGAATACGTGGACTAAAGAACAGATTCTCTCAATTGAACATAACATCATTATTCTTGTAAGTTGACACCTTTATTGTCCTTGAAACTGAAACCTGGTGCTCGTTACTGCGCAATGGTCTGTTTCCCCTTATCTATCCATCTATAGGAGGGTCATCTGGGTGCCAGCCAGTAGCAGATTTTTCATTTCATTTTCGCTTGAATCATCAAGAGAACTTTCAGAGCTTTATGGACAATTCTTTGGACTGGGGTAAACTACATTTGTACGCGCCGGAGTTTATATTGTATTTCCATTGTATTTTGTATGCAAATTTGTGAGTCAATTTGCTAGGTAGAAACCCCACGGCAGCTCCACCAATCACGCACAGAGTGTGGTCATTTTCAATCAAACAATTTAAATTTCACTTGTGATAATCACTTTCTAATGGTCACAGCGCTGAGTTATAGGGTTTATTAGTTAGTCACTCCAATCCAGGAGGTATATTCAACTGGAACGGATAATGTATCCGGGAAAAAATGTTAACAAAAAACTGGAACACTGTGGGAGAATTGCATAGGCCGAAGGGCATCACAAAGTACTCGTAGTGGCCATCACGTGTGTTGAAAGCAGTTTTTCACTCGTCACCCTGCTTTTTCCTTATTGGGGAATAGGCCCCTCTTAAATCGAGCATGGTAAAAACTATTGCCCCACGTAGACGATCAAAGACTTCGGTGATCAGAGGAAGAGGATACCAGTTCTTGACAGTAATTTTATTCAACCCCCGGTAATCAATACAAGGTCTCAATGACCCGTCCTTCTTTGCCACAAAGAAAAAACCTGCACCAGCAGGAGAACAGGATTTGCGAATTAATCCTCGCTTCAGGTTCTCATCAATGTGTGTCCTCTACGCCTTGGTTTCTGGCTCAGAAAGAGGATATGTACGTCCACGAGGAGCAGTCATCCCTGGAAGGAGATCGATCACACAATCAAACGGTCGATGCACAGGTAATTCTTCAGCCTGTCCCTTGTCGAAGACCCACCTCAGGTCAGAGTAATAGGCCGGGAGACCGGGTAAATCCTCCAGTGCAGGCAGTAGAAGAGAACCCACTGGACGACAGGGTGAAAGACATTTGCCATGGCAAGCAGACCCCCAAGTTCTTATCTGTCCTGATATCCAGTCAATCTGGGTGCGTAGCCAGGGAAGCCCCAGAACCACATCAATGGCTGGGGAATTGATGACATCCAGCTGGATGAGTTTGTGGTGCAAAACACCAACCGCAGCCCTGATTTGAACCGTCTCTTGTGATATGACCCCCGATCCCAAGTGTCTACCATCAATGGAAGAGATATCTAGGGGTATGTCCTTCCTCTGGAGAGGAATTTTGATCTGTTGAGCGAAGGCCTTATCCACAAATATACCTATTTCTACTAGTGGCCTAAAGCTACACGGTTACATTTTAAAAATAATCTTTTGTTCCTATATTTTTTTTTAAATAATTGCTACATTTATTTGTCATAGATTATCAAAGTTTTATTTGCTATTTTAGGGGACTCATACACTGTGTCTTATGTTAGTATTAGAAAACACATTTTTTGCATAATTGCTTGTAAAGATTTTACACACATTTGTGTTGAATTTATTTTATTACAAATCTTAAATCTGAATGTTGCAGAAGCTATACTGGTTCTGGAGAATTAGATTGTTGCTGATTGCGATGCATTTAAATTAAAGAGTTCTCTCTAAATAAAATTAGTGTTTTCAAAACTTCTCTTTTTTTGTGTGCACTGTTTTTTGTTTTTAAAAGAAATAGTTTGTTGCCTGTAGTGCAGTATTATGTCACCTGACCACAACATGAAGTCTACTGGATCTGCTAATAAAAATATATATTAAATGCCTGGGTTGTTTATGTAAAAATAAACATTTTTTTATGTTTTTATGTAAAAATAAAAATATTGATTAATTTAATAATACTTAAATGTTACAGTATTTTGACACACTGAGACTCACTTGTCTCGTGTTATTGGTTCGAGCCAATTCAGCTGCAATGTCAATTGCTTAGAATGGTGCTTAAGTAGAATGAATATGGACTTTTTATATGTTCCTCTGAGTAAATTAATTTGGTTAAACAGCCATCAGCCTTATTTGTTTAATCAAATACTTGCTGTATCCAGCCATAAAGTTTTTCTATGAAGCATACAGTAATTCCAATCGTCTATAAGATAAGATATACCTCATCGGTATTTTATGCAAAGAGGAAATAATTATTAGGTGGAAGTTCTAACCTCAGTGTAAATATAAAAGCTTGCAGTTAGTAAAAGAACACTTTTTCCCCTCCTGACTTTTGATACTTTGGTTGCTTGTTCCTCTGTTCTTCAATGTTGATATAAGTTTCATTGGGGAAACATGATAACCGATGCTTTGGTGACTTGTTGCCAGGGGTACATTTCCCAAAACCCTTACTTAAATATTTGTGAAAGTAAAAAGTAGACAGAATGTCCTTTAGTGCAGAGTGATTTCATAAGATTATTTTACAGGTCAATTACAGAAACCGCTTCTCTTAATGGTCGGTATTTACAAAATGAACGCATGTATAATCCATCAAACTTTCCTGTTTCTTGCCAATTATACACATCTTGTGTTTTAACTCAAATGCTTAGTCTTTTGAGAAAGAATTTAAGTTGGCTGTGATTAGGCAATAAATGATTTAAGTACAGCATGTTATGAAAACCCAGCTTCCTTGCCTTTTGGAACTAGCAATATACAGTACAGTAGCTTTTACAGCTGAGTGTTTGCTCTGCTGGAGCAAATAAAATGGTGAATGTTTACTTTAAACATGCATGTGGCATCCACTGAGCCAATCCCATTTATATGTATTTTCCAAATGTGGGTAATGTCATCATCTCTTCCTATAAATTAAATACTACACTATTTCTGACATGTGTGCGATACACTGCTTCAACATAAATGTATTATTCCTATACTCCTTTAGTACATTTCCTGTGTTTTATCCTCATCCGCATCAAATATATTTCATGCCTGAAAATCCACATAGGAAAATAAACCTACCTTTCCCATATAGTTTAATAGTTACTGACATCAGACTACTTAACAGGGCAGTACTCCTTAGGACCAACGTGTACTAATGGCAGTGACTCTTTAAGCGCCCTACAACATGGCTTGTGACGCCCTGTGTGCCCAATAGCAGTAGCTATGTTACAACAACAAAAAAATGCTTGTTTTCTTAAGCGAGATCGTGTCCTGCGCTCCGACGTGCTCTGAACGAACGACCGACAGAAGGGCAATGACTCCGCCTTCCATCATCAATGACGGAGTGATCATGTGATTGCGATTGGCAAAGGGGCCCTGGCACTATGGTGCCGCAGCCTCTCCGGCACTCAAAAGGGTTAAGGGGTTAAATATCTGTAACAGATGCCCTGTTTATTTTTTTTAACCAAAATCTGACACCAATAACATATTCTCCAACTAGTACTTTTTTTTTTTTGTCCTCTGCAAAGTAAAACCAGGTGTACCTATTGTACCAAGTTTTGTGGATGGCTGAGGAGCGCTGAAATGCATGTTTCCCATTGGTTGAAACGCAAAACCTTTAACAGTTTAAATATCCATGTCTGATTTGATAGATGATTAGCACGTTAAAGGGAAGTTATTTCTACAGGTACTTCTATTTTATGTTAATATTATAAAAATAAAAAATAAACTGAAAACGAGTAAGCTAAGGGATTTATTCATGAACTGATCTTTACATATAATACATTGCATGTGCTGCCTTCATGATAGGCACGCGCTTGTAACCTCCTGTATCCCACTCTGAAAGAGGAACTTAATTGTACCTGTTTTCTTATGTTAAATATTGAAGGGTCTGCAATAAATATTTTTTTATTTTTTTGTTTGGTTTTAACCATGGTGAGCTGAGACTGGAGGGGTTTTTTTTCCCTTTGGCTACCACCTTTTGTGTGATGTCACTGAGCTCCCATCTCTCTCACTCCCCTTATCATTATTTGCTCTGTGATAAGGATAGGGTGGGACAAAGGTAAAGAAAATCACTTGATTGAAAATGACTCTCCAATGCAAAGAAATGTGCCTGTTTTAAAAAAAAAAAAAATGAAAACGTAATTTGTTCTCTGTTGCTAACATGTTTTAATCTGCTAGTGATCTGTCTGTAGGTTTATCTCCATGGCTCTGTTTTTGGATCTCTCTTTTTCTCTCTCTACACACTATCACTTGGTGACCTCAGGAACTCTTTTGGTGTAAGGCAGGGGTGCGCAAACTGTGGGTGTGCCCCCGAGATTCTCAGCGGAGGGGGGGGGGGGGGTTACAGAGGCTCCGCGCTCTTCCTGAAGGCATTTAAATTAAATGCTGGGGAAGCGGCGAAGTCCTCTGTAACTCTCCCTTACCTTGGCTCAGACGTCTTCTGGTGACGCGTTGCCATGCTAAAACGGTCATGTGACGTCGCATTGCCATAGCAACGTGACGTCATGACACCAGAACACCAGAGCCAAGGTAAGGAGGAGGGGCGCGAGGAGAGGGGGACAGCCGCAGTGGGGCGCAGGGGAAAAAAGATTGCGCTCCCCTTGTCTAAGGTGTCATCTCTTTGCAGACAAAATGTTGTTCAGCTGACTTAAACTTAGTATGTCTGAGCTCCTCATATTTTTCCCTGAGCCTGGCCCATCTATCCTGTCACCACATCACGTTCTTTAGGAGTGACATTTGACTCCTCTTTTTTTCTTCTCCATTCACATTCATGGCATGGCTAAAACTTGTCACTTCTTCCTCCATAATATTGCCAAGATCCATCCTTTACTCTGACAATCTACTGCTAAAACTCTAATACATGCCCTTATCCTTTCCCGTCTGGATTATTGTAACATACTTCTAAGAGGCCGTCCTGCCTCACAACTTTCTCCTTTGCAATATAGCCCAAATTCTGCTGCTAGAGTAATTTCACTTTGCCTCAAAACAGTCTCTGCTCATCTCCTTAAATCCCTCTCCTGGCTCCCATCAAATTTCGGATTACCTACAAAGCTCTCCACTCATCTGCTCCTCCTTACATTTTTTTAAATATTGCTATAGTAGGAATTTTGTTATTGCCCAACCGTATGTGGTGCTTTTAAGATCAACCTTTATTCAGGCAGAACTAGGGATGGGCAATATACCGGTAGCATAGTAATACTGTGGTGATAAAAAGGGACGGTAGCGACTATGGTGATAAAAAGGGACAGTAGCGTCATATCATTGTTTATTACTGCAATATTTCTATAAATCGGCTGCTGGGGTTGCATGTCTGAAGCTGCAGCGCGTGAACAGTCACAGAGCTTCTATACACACTCCATCGACGTCGCTCAAACTATTTGATTTTTGGAGAGACAGTCACCACATGTGACGGTCTCTAAACCAATCATAGAGCGCCTATTGCACTCTGCCCCCCCCCCTTGGTGACATCACTGGCCTTGTCACCAGCGACGTCACTCAAAATTTAAATGCAACTTTCGCCTATGGCGACGGGTGACGTCATGAGTGCGAATGGGGGGCTAATCGTGAACATGTCGATGAAAAAGGGGCATTGGTGGAAGTGTTGGTTCATTTATTGTAAAAAATTAAATAAAGTATTAAAACATGTTTCGTTTGTAAAATATAATAAACATATTTTGCTTTTTTACATTTATTCAGATTGAAATGCATTTTTATAAGAATTCTATTTCACAATAAACAACCTGGAACAGTTTCTGATGATTAGATTATGTTGTTTTCTATTGGGTATTTAACGTGATAAATTACTTAATATCATTAACGTTAACATTTTAGTTATCGCCCAACCCTAGGCAGAATACCAGCGGCCTTCCATAGGTCAGTCTACACTTTTATAGCGTGGGTCAGTAGATACTATTTGTGAATGAAAGGCCAGAATAAATAGTATATAACTATGAGATCTTTAAATAATTTTGCAAATAATCTGATCATTGTTTTCCCTGTTCCTAACTTTATTTTTTCTACAGCTTATGATTTTGAGTTTTTACAGGTTATTTAGTGATCGACAATAACGGCCTCCACACTGCGATATCCTTCAAAAACACCCTCTGGTATTTCTGGTTTTAAATTCAATTAATAAAAAGGCAAAGAAGAAAAACACAGAAGATAGATGAAGCTTTGCAGCTTAGACACTACCTGACAAATATACCACACAATCAAACCTATGCTTCTAAATCAAATGACAGTGTATTTGCAATTGACTCTCCACAGTGATAAATGATTTACTGCTAACTAAAAGACCTGCAAGGCTTTAACCACAAAGGAGTACACATACAATACCCAACCATTATTGACTCATTTAATTCATTCATTTAATCTTCTTGAAGGTGGGCGGGGCCAAACTTCTGTTTAACTATTTAGCAACAAATATTGGAACGGTCACTTCTTTGCAAAAAAACCCCCCAATATTTAACCCTTTACATGAAACTAGTAATCCTAATAGGGTGGTTACACTCGGTAAACCCTCTGGTGCCTGAAGGTGTTCCTTTGCAATGCTTTGTCAGCGTCAGGGGTTAAAAAAATATTATATGCCTTCGGATTTTGTATGAAATCCTCGTACATAACCATATGGTTAGATAAAAGTGTGATCTCTTCTAACTGTACACAATTGTATTGCTAGCCATAAGCAGTGGATTTCGGTTTCTGCTGCATGTAGGCGGGGGGGCAGCCCTCCTCCTCAACGTATAACGTCACATGACACCACGTTGTCATGGCAACGGAGATCACGCTGCATGTGACACCGCATTGCCATGACGATGCGACGTTACAGGAATGGGCCTGCTACAGAAAAGGTGAGACACTCACATACTGTACTCAGACACACATATTGCCTCCCTCAAAAATTGCTGCCATAGCCTACTCAGCCTAATGGAGAATCTGCCACTAGACATGAGTAACAT
This sequence comes from Ascaphus truei, assembly GCF_040206685.1. Classification (NCBI taxonomy): domain Eukaryota; kingdom Metazoa; phylum Chordata; class Amphibia; order Anura; family Ascaphidae; genus Ascaphus; species Ascaphus truei. Next base: position 21,866 of record NW_027456949.1, read on the forward strand.
TGATTTCTATGCATTTTACCTTAATTGAATTACCAGTGCTGTTTAATGCTGAATTAGCATTTTTGTTGCATGCAAATGAGAAGAATATCTCTATCCATTTATGAATCATTCATTCTTAATGAATTATACTAAAAAAAAAAATTATGACCTAATTTCGTTAGAGCCAAATTACAACTCCGCTATATTGACCTTTAGAGAATCTGTTCCTTAATATTTATTGATCACCCCAATGTTTCAATTCAGTATTATGAACCTTTTTAATGTGAACTTTCGACAACCTCCTCATATCTTACATTATGACATATCCGACATTGCTTCCATTTGGTGTTTGGAGGGAGAGCTGCAGAGAGACTGTGATATCCGAGAAAGATGTACATTACATCACCCGGACAAACAACTTGGAAGCCAGGTTTACATATAAATGTTTCTTTAGATGACATCCGTAAAACTCCAGTTTAAAAACACATTTGTTCTTGATGTTGCCTTTTTATTCTGTATTCAGCAAGGTTTTTATTTTATTTTTATTTTTTTTCATGCCGTAGCACCCCAGAGATATATCATTCCATGTTTAGTTCTTTCAGCAGGGTATACAATGGGTGTCCTTTGTTTTCAAATTGGAAGTAGTATTTTTTTTTTTTGTCTATAGATTAAACACAGTAGAAGAAATAAAGAAATCCAGCCTGGAATATTGTTAATGTAAATAGAACTTAAGACATGTCTTTAATGACTATTTAGGAGTATCCTAGGTAAGGTATTATTTTCAATTACATTCCTATGTGAATACCTAGGCAAGATGGTCTAAGCAGAGTTATTACATAGACCTATAGCTTCAGATTTGATTTAGAATAGCGACCCTCCATTTGTTTTGCAGCCTCCCTGTAGCTGCAACTGAGAAGATTTCAGGACATCATTTGATTCTGTTGAATTCCATCACCTCTATATTCCCCTGCAGATATTTCCACTTTATCCTACACCAGGTCATAACTTTAATAAGGAGACGTACAGTATATATATAACCAATTGTTTTCCAACCTTAGATGGCCCTGCATAGGTTTGGTTTATGCTTGCACTGAATTCAGTAGCCAAATATATCTTGTTCTCTTGGGGATCCCAGCAGTGCTAACTTGTCTTCTCATATGTCAGATGAATGTTAACTTAAGCAACTGCCTTAAAGTAATATGGTAGTTACCCATAGCAACAGCAATCAATGAGAATAAGCACTGCAAACATCATCCAGTCAAGGTTATGTTCCAAGACTGTGATGTGGCCCGCATTAAACTGAAATCAACATCGAAAAATAGCATCTCATAATAACACTGCACCAATATGCAACACATGTATAAATACATGATTTTTACAATGCATCGTATTTTATTCAGACTGGAGTACATATTAATATTGCTGATTTATGTTGCTTATTCCAAACAGTGTAAGTAGAACAGAATCAGAAGGACGAAAAAACAGAGCACTACATCCACTGCTGGATAGCCAGTAAATAACAACAAGAGTGCGATCCCACAATAAAAATTGAAGCTTATTTAATGGAACAAAAAATACAAACAAAACACCAACGCGTTTCGGACTATAAAAAGCCCTTTATCAAGGTGAATACAAACTTACCTTCTGGAGTGCCATTTATACATGATCGAGGCAAAATTGGCGCCAAACGTTGCCATTGCTTAATGCGTCACATGACGCGCGGTGTCAATAGGGACGCGTTCACGCCCCACTCCTGGTGCCGACTGGCATGATGACGTCAGACACCGCTCGTCATGTGACGCATTAAGCAATGGAAACATTTGCGCCAATTTTGCCTCGATCATGTATAAATGGCACTCCAGAAGGTAAGTTTGTATTCACCTTGATAAAGGGCTTTTTATAGTCCGAAACGCGTTGGTGTTTTGTTTGTATTTTTTGATCCATTAAATAAGCTCCAATTTTTATTGTGGGATCACACTCTTGTTGTTATTTTCTGGTTATCGAGCACTGGATGTAGTGCTCCATTTTTTCGTCCTTCTGATCATGTCAATCTACAGATGGGGGCACACTTAACCCCTGGACCATTGGATACCGTGGACTCACTTCTGATTGAGGATATTCATCCTATGTGAGTTTATTCCAGTTGGTCTACATTCTCATTTTAATACTGAATTGATGCCATAGTATTGTTCCGTGGAATTTGATGTTTTACTAGTACTGGTCACCGGCAGGTGTTATTATTGTATCCTTACTACTGTGCTCTGTGGGATTATAATATACCAGTTATACATCTGTTTGGGACAATCATCTCTTCGGCATAGATATCTACTCAAGGGGTTAACTATTCCAATTATTCTTATTATGAATTCATCATCTTTAATGCTGTTTTTTATACTATAGAGCACCATACAACATTTTTTTTCATAAGTAGAACAGAAGAAATATATTTATTTAAGAGTATCCTAGATAGCATGGTTATTTTTAAAGACAGTACTACTTAAAGACCTCCTTTAAAGGCAAGATGGACTAAGCAAAGTTATTAGCTGTAGCTTCAGCTTTGATTTAGGGATAACCCGTACATTTAATACTTGTAATATTTTTCTTATGTAGCATTGCAGTGTACAAATACTGTACATAGAGATGCAGCAGATGTTATTGTTCCCTCTGGCGTTGTAGTGAGGGACACTGCGCCAGTCAGAGCAGACACCATTGTCTTTGAATTAGGCGCGCCCAAAAAAGGTAAAGGGCTAACATGCAATACACTGTATTGCACCTGCCAGCTAGGGCAATAACTTCTGCTACATCTGTAGAAATATTTTGAGACAAGTGCCAGTCAAATCTGACCATTTTATGCAGGGGTGGGCAACTCCAGTCCTCAAGGGCAACCAACAGGTTCAGTGGCCACTGATTGAGCCACCTGTGCTGAAGCAAGGATAACTTGAAAACCTGACCTGTTGGTGGCCCTTGAAGATGAGTTGGCCACTCCTGATCTTATCTGATGTCTACAGTATATTGGAGAGACTGGAAACGTGTGCTCAGCTGCACACTGCAGGCAATATATAGATGTTTCAGTGCAACAAAACCATTAGCAACGTTTTTTATGTCGCGTAACTCAGGACAATAATAAAGACTTCACTTACACTGATTAAATAACTGATGCTTAAGCATCCCTGGTTATGTTTTAGCAACTATAATTAAGCTTTAAACTACTCGATGCAGATTCAGGGAGTCACGTTCAGCTGTTACTATTGACGTTAGACTTCTTTCTGTGGCAGATTTTAATGAGCTCATGTTTGCGCTGCCAACTGGCAGCCCCACAAGTTAGTTACTTCCAAGGGATTTGAGAGATTTAGAGAAACCCGAACATTTTCATTTTATTTAATGACTTTTTAAAAGGCTTTAACATTATAACTGATTTAAATTCATCTTAATAATTGCTGTACAATTATTAGCATAGTTTTAGAATGGTGATGATGACTTCAGTGTTCACAAAGGTTTTCTTATCAGTTTCAAGTAACATCTTTAGTGCTGGATGTGACAGCAACATGTATTAAAGAGCAAAAATAGGCATTTGCTAGATCCTTTACCACCATTTAAGGAATTATTCTATTTTTGCTGTTTTGTGGCCATAAAGTTCACAATAAGGGCCAGATTCACAATGGCAGGGATGTCTATCTCCCTTAAGCTTGCTGCATGGTCACAGCTTTAAGCACAGTCAGGGTTAAGATGCATAGCCAGTAAACCCACCCACAGACAGCTGTTTCGACCTTAATGGGTCTCATCAGTGTGGGGTTGGTTACCGATAGGGAACCATGTTTAAAATGGTTTTGAAGCAAAAAGTGGCACTGTGTGCTCATTTGCATGTCATTTCCCAGAATCCCTTGCTGCAGTGGAAGTGCTGTGTGGTAGGTGATAATGGTGAAAGGCGGGGTTGCAGACCTGCCTAAGACATGCAATTGAGCATACAGTTATATTTCCATTTGATATATATATATATAATAAAAAGATCACTTGTGAGCACATTCACATGTCTTAGACAGGTCTGCAACCCTGCCTTTCACCATTATCCCCAGCATACAGTGCTTCCACTGCAGCAAGTGATTCTGGGAAATGACATGCAAATGACCACACAATGTGTCACCTTTTGTCTGAAAAACCATTGTTACATGGAGCCCATAAGCTAATGCTCGCTGTTAACACAGCTTTAAAGCCCAGCATGGGAATCAGATGCAAAAGCTAGAGAAACCATTCACAGACATGTTTCAACCTTAATGGGTATCATCAGAGTGAAGTTGGTTGTACTGCTGGCTTTGCATTTTCAAGACTGTAGGGTTTACCATCACGTTTTAAGTTATGGTGGGTGAAAAAGGCAACAAGAAACCTCCACCATATTGCATATAGCAAATACATTTTAAAAAAAATAATTTAAAAAAAATATATATATATATATATATATATATTTTTTTTTTTAATTTTTTTTTTATATTCTTGTATGTTCATTCACATGTCTTAGACAGGTCTGCAACACTGTCTTTCACCATTATCACCCAGCACACAGCACTTCCACTGCAGTAAGGGATTCTGGGAAATGACATGCAAATGAGCACACAGTGCCACCTTTTATCTCAAGCTCCTATTACAGAGCAACCCTTAAGCCAATGTATGCTGCTTTAAACACAGCTTTTAAGCAATGGCTGGGGTAAGATGCAAAGCCAGTAAACCCACTCACAGACATGTTTCAACCTTGATGGGTATCATCAGTGTGAGGTTGGTTGTACTGGCTCTGCTGGTTTGAGATTAAGAGTAGGTATTCACCACACTTATTAAGGTTATGGTGGGTAAAAAAAAGTGACAAAAACCCTCCACAGTAAAGCAAATAGCAACTGTAAATATATATATATATATAGTGCTTGGGACTCTACTAAAATAGGTCTGTCTCTGTGGATGGTGTTACATGGAACACCTCTTTGGCTTATCAGTAACACTAAGGTCCGGTATGCAAACACAAGGGCCAGTTACAGCTGATAACAGCAATTAAAACTGTGTTAGTGAGCTTTGAAGGTACTTGTTGGTACATAGCGGGGCGTTAAGTTAAAACCTCGTCAAGGCAATAAAGGAGCTTTGTGAATCTGGGCCTAAGTGATTCTTTTTATGCATTTTATTTTCAGCAGTATTGCCCTGCTTCGCAGCTGAGAAAAAAAATGAGTTTTATTATAATTACCAATTACCATAAAGGGGTATTTTCATTAGCTACTAAAGTCTGCAAAACTAAAATATGCACCGAGTAGAATCATTTATTCCTTGATATCTATTCTAGAGAATCTACAGTGTATGTTGTGATACTGCGCAGTGCAATATATGTAATGCAATTTGCTTCACCTTCTATAGGGTAGTAAACCTCTGCAAATTAAAAAGATAATATTTGAGAGTATTTCTGTATTCAGGGTTTCCTTTACAGATTAAACTGTATTCCAAGAGCATTCCAGGCGTGACTGTGGAAGACACATATTAGGTTTATGCTTCTTTAGCTACTCAAATGATTGTGGCAAATTTTCATCAAATCAGTCAGTAACTACCTTAAAATTGCAGTATTTATTTAAGAATGATTCCGTTTGCAGAAAAGTGTTTTCCTCAATTGTCTTTCTTTGACTTTCAAAAGTGTTGCTGAATGCACAGTTTCATTTTTCTTTTGACTTTTATGTATTACTTATCAGTACAACATTAATGGGAAACACTTTGGTTTAATTGACAAAGCAGCTGTAGCAGTGATGGACACATTTAAGCAGACGTCCATGCTGATCGCCCATATTTTGCATGTGTTACTCTCGTACTCCATCTCTTGCCCTTTTCCACGCCGGTTTTTAGTTGCAAGATCTAATGCTTCCTTTGGGAGTGTTTGAACTAGTTAGTGTCTGGGATGTTAAAATGAAGCTCTCCCCAGAGTCCAGCGCACAATATAGATTACCATGGCAACCTCAGAAGCTAAAGATTAATAGTCAGGATTTTTTTTTTTTTTTTTTTTTTTTTTACAAGAGCAGGACATGCTTAGAGGACAAGATTGTAACATATGAGTTTAACTCGTATAGCAGGGCTCTTCAACTAGTTTTCCAAAAGGGCCGGATCAGGAAAGATTTAGGAGCAGATGGACCACAAGATTATTTGCAATTTTATTTTACACATGGAAAATGATTCTATTTACACCTTCTACAATCGTTTATACATCTGCACCATATACATTTACATGAACTTAAATGACACGTGAGTTTCCGTGTGGAAAACTGCCTAAGCAACTATTTTGAACTTAGCAGGAACAGAGAACCTAAGGGCCACATCATGGACTATGGCAGGACACATTTGGCCCATGGACCGCCAGTTGAAGAGCCCTGTGAAATAGAATCTGAAGGTGATTGTTGCTTTAAAGTAAAGGGACCAGTGTAGCCAACTGTGTGATGCATGCCCATCTGGCAGTGAAGGAGTTAAACCTTTTAAACTTAAAAAGGCAACCTAAACGGGCAATTTTAAAATAATTAAAAACATTTATTTATTTATTTTTATATTTAACATGGGATTGAAGCCGGGCGTCTCTGGAGCTGAGCACCATTAATGTCAGCTCTGGGGACCCCCTGTTTATGGAGACGCCTTCATAGGGGTGATGGTAGCCATTCTGCTCAGCCAGCAAGGTTCACGTACAGCAACGGTGGAGTTTCAAAACTCCTAGGCCAATAGGAAGCCATGACGTCATCAGGTTCGCTTTCCTATTGGCCCGCGTGACGCTGGAACTTTAAACTATGCCAAGATACTGGTGCCCCCTTTGGAGGTTTGTATCTCGGGAAGCAGGGGTCTCGGAGCTGAAATTAATGGGGTTCAGCTCTGTAGACCCTCTTCTTCAAACCTCAAAAAAAATCAAAATTGCATGAATTGCTCCAAACAGAAAAAACAAACTGTCTACAGAAAAAGTATAAAATCTAGTTTACACTGTTTACATACAGTAATATAACAGTAGATTCGCTTACAATACTTAATTTTATGTTTTTACAGTTTGCTTTAATTTGCTACGTTGTGGTGTCTGTTTGTTATTATTTACTACCTTTAAAAATATATATACAGTAATGACATTTTGCAACTTATATTTGGGTTGTCTTTAAATATTTATACCTGTATCTTTATATCGATATTTAGTAGTTACAGCTAAGGAGGCTTTTCCCCCGGGACAATTAAGGAATATAGAGCGTGACAAGTAAAAGAGATCGCCAGTGACACTTAACAGCTTATTTTGGTCAGGAGGATTTGCGGGAGTGATTGAATCTTACAAATCTAAGGAAGTGTAAATTAGGTCACCGAGAAGCTAACACCCCTGAAAAGCGAGAGAGAATCACCTGAGGGAAATAAAAAAGCACGAAATGGGACCCAGCACATGCCACACCGGTGATTCTTGGTAAGTCCGTCCCTGGATGTGCTGCTGCTAAACATTATTGGAGTTGAAATCTACGTGCGTTTGTTATTGAAAGATTGTAAGTTCTTCGGAGCAGGGTCTCCTTTTCCTAAATGTTACTTTTATGTCTGAAGCACTTCTTCCCATTATGTGTTATTTGTATTATTTGTTATTTATATGATCACGTATATTACTGCTGTGAAGCTCTATTTCGGCCTAAGTGAGGCCGAAACGTTGTGTATCTTGAATAAATTCTTTCCTAAAGAAACCGTGGAGCCCTGGATCATCTTTCTTGTTGCTGTATACCTGGATTGCCGCAGATAGCCATCCCTGAACCAGGAAGCATGGTGCAAGTATCTCATTTATTTGCAATTTTTTGGAGTGCTACACACCCATATATCGCTATATAAATAAAGACATACATACATGCATGCTTTGAACATGGGTCAAAGTTTGGAAAGTTTGGCAAGGCTGTTTGTTTAGTATAAAACGCTTATGTGCTGTTTTTACGCAAATGTGCATTGCTGTGTACAGTTGGTTTACAAATTAGCATTTTGTGTTAATTTGTTTACCTTGCCCACAATAAATGTTTAGTCTCTTCCACATTGAGGATGCACATGTCTTATTCAGTTATACTGTGAGTATGTACACGGTTTGGTTTATGGTGATTTGACATATGTAAATCAGGAATTTGAAACGGAAGATGAAACAGACATTAAATCATAACCATGGTTTATAAGCTTTCCTATTTTGACTTAGAAAAACATTCTGTAAAAGGCAGTATTTTGAAACAAATAACGATTCAACTTGTGTATGTAAATCTTTATTTATATAGCGCCCACAGTGTATTCAGCATTTTACAAAAGAGGCAATACCGTGCAGGGAATTATAATACAATAAGTGCAACAAACAGAACCAGACAATAGGAAAGGAAATCCCTTCCCCGGAGAGAGCTTACTATTACAGCTCAGCACACTGCAATTTGGGAGCACACAATATGAAACATTTTATTTTCTTCTTTTGTAATAAATGGACTATGTAATTACTGATGTAATTATTAGCAGGTATATATTTTAATAAAATATTATGTTTTATCAACAGAAGGATAATGTCCTGACAGCCAGGAAATGTAATCAAGCTGAGCTGATTTGTACTCCGGCTACAGTAATTGACACAGCATCTGCAAACACATTGTAATGTTTCCCCTCCTACCCATTTCCTTGTTGTTTCTATTCCCACGCGTTATTCTTGTGAATGATTAAAATCCCCATTCTAGTTGTGTACATGTGGCACCCTGAAAATGTTTCTTTCTTTATATACAGGTTGTTCACAACCCCCCTTTAACAATCTGGGTGCCGGAGGGGCCACAGCCCTTTTGGAAAAGTGCGATCACGGGACCGTGGTGGCTCTTAAACAGGAAACGGTAGAAGAGTCCCGTTCAATTTCCCTTCACTGCAGATCGTGTCCTGCGCTCCATGAGAAGGCGGGACGCGATCTCACCTGAAAAACAGGTTTTCTTGGGTGTGACATAGCCACTGGAGGCCCGGACCCTATGACGTAAGCAGGGAACCATAGATCTTATTCCATGAATGGCAGTGGTGAGTGTTGCCACGTCCAGGGTGAAGCTGAGCGCACTTGCGCGCTCATGCGACACGCGATCAAACTCATGATCGCAATGAGCCTGTCCAGCGTGCGCACATGCCCATGAGTGCTCTGTGTTCAGCTGCTTGCTGAAAAGTAAAGCCTTGTAAAGCCTTTCAGTAAAAAAATATGCTGATAAGTTTAAGGCTATGGATATCCAACAAATTACATTGCCACATCGATGAAGTTGTTACTATTTGGGAACGCTGATGTCGCTTATCAGTTTGTGTGTATACCTTACCCGCTGTGTTACACATATTAGTCAATAAATGTTCCCTCCGCAAATGTATATCTCTTACAAAGAGATATACGTTTCTATGCATATTGTGCTCAGTCACAGCTACTTTAATGGTCTACAGCCACAGCACTGGTGGTTTGATATGACTGTTGGCAAAGCTTAGAGCATTCCCAGTGTGTATGGTCATGGCTTCATGTAGGTCCTTTACACCACCATAGTATATTCTTCTTCATTAAAAAGAAAAATAGCTAGATCGTCTTAATAAAACATATGATATAGTACATGATAATTGCATACCACACGAATAGCCAGCTCGCTGGAAACTATTGCAGTGATGTTTGGAAACTACAGTACCCACAGTTATATTTCTTTGCAGCACCTATGGAAATTGATGATGTAATGAGACATTGAAACTTATATTTTTGTGGCATACAATTCAGCAGACATGCCCATTTTTAAGTCCAAAAGAGTAAGAACATAATAATTAGCATTCTGTTGGAAAGGAAATAGTTCATGAAATAATCAAGCAGAAATCTCTATGCACATGGACCAAATGTGGTTTGATGTATTTTTCCAGACATTTTTTTAGCCATCGGGATTCAATGACGTTATTGTATGGAAGAAATGTTGAAAAACACTGCAGTACTCTCTTACAATATATTACCATTATATTATTACATTTTATATGTGCCCCTTCTATTTCCACTCTATATGTGCTATGTGGTGGGGGGGAGGGACGGGGACTCAGTACGTCCTCCCTTAGTACACCATAAGTGGACCCCTTGTATAAAACCAGACAAGACTTGTGTATATATTGACCGGTGCTTTATGACCCCTGGGCAACCTTAACCCGGCAACCATTACTCTTATAGAAAACACTTGATACTTAAGAGAACAACGGTGAGCATTAGCTTATAAGGGTTCCATGTAAAAAATGGATTACAGGCAAAAGGTGACACGTGTGCCAATTTGCATGTAATTTCCCAGAATCCCTTGCTGCAGTGGAAGCACTGTATGCTAGGTGATAATGGTAAAACGTAGGGTTGCAGAGTCTAAGACGTGAATGTGCTCACAAGTGATATATATATATAAATATATATAAATATATATATATATATATATATATATATTTATATATACCGGTATATATGGGAAATTGTACATAATTCCGCGCTCCTTCCTATAGAAGTTTGCTGCAGGTTAAAAGATAGGCCTTACATATAGAAAAACAAAAATAATGATTCCTGCGCTCCTACCAATTAGGCTAAAATAAAATAATAATCTCATGAAAAGGGGTATTTAGTTAAACCCTTTGGTCAAACCATTTGTAAGCCTGCATGCCACTTCAAGGCATACCCGTACGTAGGTACCTACACTATATGTATGTAATAGTTGTCCCATGGACTGGTGACTAAAGTGTGAAAGCCCTGAAGGGGTTAAATAAAGCATTGGCTTATGTGAGTAGTGCAATTAAAAGAGGTGATAATGGTGAAAGGCAGGGTTGCAGAGTCTAAGACATGTGAATGTGCTCCCAAGTGATATTCTTTATTGGCTATATGCTAACGGTGGAGGTTTTCTGTCGCCTTTTTCACCAACCATAACTTTAAAAAAAAAAAATATATATATATATATATATATATATATATACAATAAATGAGGGCACTACGCTATTGTCCCTTCTATTAGTCTCAATGTCCAATGTGGAAGCCATTTAGGCCAAAATTATTGCTAGTACTGAGTTGGAGATCTTATCTCAAATTGCATGTAGTCACGTTCAAGTGGCCCCCTAGCCATAGGTGGGGAGGTCTCATAACGGGGGGGGGGAGGGGCACTGGCCTTTCCCTCACTGGCCTGCCCCCACACCTCTCTTCCCTCGCCCAGGGGAGGAGTTCCCGGGGGACCTATGTAAGGCCAGGCTGGCTGGCAGCACGGCTTCTTGGCCATATTGGATAGCATTAGGAATTGTTGTCTTCTGTTGTATGGATTCATTCTTCCATTAACATAATATGCTAATAGAATTTTACTTGACAACTATTTTTTATTAGCATCATTGTTTGACCCTTATCTTCTGTCCTCTTAGTATCTTCAATATGTACAGGCAAGTATAGTGAGGGGTTATATACCTAGAGACTTAATTCAAAGGTCCTCAACCTCATAACAATAGTTTTGTTTTATTTCCCCCTCCTCTCCTTCTCTATGTTGCTTTTAAATCTGGGACATTTCCTTAAAAAAAATCAAAATCATTGAGGATAATTTTCATCTATAAATGTATTTCGTCTTTGCTCACATAATAGTGTTGAGTATTTCAAGTGGTTACTACTGAACCTGACTGGTGCTGCCCCTTTTATTATTCCCTTGTTACCAATTGTATGTCACTGGAAAAGTGAAGGCTCATGCCTCCTTCCCCTCCTCTCCATAGTCTCATACATTATACCCACCCCCATCCCCTTCTTGACCCATACATCTTCCTCCACCCCCATGTCTGTATTTCCTCCTCCCCCACAGGCCCATATCAACCCCCATATTTCCTTCTCCACTCCCCAGACCCATACCTTTTCTCCCCTCCCCCCCTCACAAGGTTTCATTGGCTAGTAGGCTCGTAACTCCTCCACCCAAGCCTTTAACACTTTTACCTCCCCCACACCAGACCCATACTGCCTACCCCCCCCCCCCAGTCCCATACCTACCACCCCCTCAGTGTTCACCCAGTGTCATGGGGTAGGGTACTTATATGTTTTCATCCACCCCCTGAAGCCCATACTTCCCTCTCCCCCCATCTATTTCTCCTTCTTCCCTAACCAGGCACATAATTACATCTCCTCCCCCCTCCCCTACCAGGACCATACCTTCTCTCCCCAACTCAGTGACCCACAGTGCGTCACCTTTTCAGATACCTAGAGGAACATGGTCAGTGTTGCCAAACGTTAAGCAACTAGGATTTTCCATCATGTAGATCATTCACATGTCTTGAGATGGGAGTGTTTAATTTATTTCTACCGATCCTACATGTTCTAAAACCCGTCTTTGCAGCAGTCTGTGTCTTACCTATGTATTTCAATCCATAGATACAATTCACAATATAAATTATTCCTGTGGACTTACAATTCATGATATTCCAATTTCCAAATCTTTTTCTTAAGATCAAATGCTTGCAAGCTTTGCAATTTGCACATTTATATCAGCCCTTGGTTCTCTGGCTCAACCATGTGATCTCCGTGATGGAGCATACTAACTGAATACTTAATGGTCATTTGGGTTTCTAGCACATCTGCTGGTCACAGTAGGTATTTGGTTCAGAACTTTGGCTATTTCCTCATTCTCTAGCAGGATATGACAGTATTTTGTACAGTAACTACCATCTTGTACTTACTCTACTGATTATTATAGGTGCCTATTATTCTCGGGGTTTAAAAAAAGAAAAATATATATATTGTGGTCGGGTTTTTATCCTCTAGTTGTCTAGTAACCTGTTTCTAGGGGTACCTTTAGTGTTGCGACCATATCCTCCATTGAGGAACCCCTCTGTCAATAATTGGATTGTTGTTCAAAATACTGATAAGTGGAAATTTCTCCAAACTCTTGGTAAGCGGCCCATTGGAAACCCCTGCACTAGCTTGCCTACACATATTTTCCCTTATTGCACCCTTTTTTTTTAGTCTATGGGTATCTTTATTGACAAATGTATTTGAGCAGGGTTTTGGTTTTGCTGTAGTAAACTTAATTTCAATCATCAAACTAGGCATCATGTATGAAGCCTTCATACATAAGACACACATTTTAGGAAGATTTGTGGTACTTGTTAGCACTAAAATTGATCCACCCACATAGGTTGTACAGTATAGTAAAACAAGCTGCACTAACGAAACCTAATGGCAGCTATTACCCTTTTGTGATATTTGCAAGAACATAAATGTCTTGAGATCTGTGTTTAAACAGGGAAAAGAGATTACATGGAACCATTGCTCCTATTCTTTTGGCATTAAGGTAGGTTTCATAAGCCCATATTACATGGTATTAGCTTACATATTAATACATGGTATTCTGCCTCTGGGTGGCAGTATTTTGTGTAGTTTTTGTTTGTTTTCTCACTCCACGGGCCAAACGCCTTGACCTATTCTGTTGACATTTTGAGGGTCCTAACCATCCTGCCATCCTAACCAAATCGTTGCAGCCCCGTCCTGCAATAATATTTTTTTTGCTTTCTGAACTGATACATTTTTTTTACATCTTATTGGCCTGATTCTTGATACAAAACATTGCATGTATAATTTTGCAAGTTTTACTACATTTTCAGACAATTTTCTTGAATTGTTTCAGAGAAATTAAATATTTTAAATGAAAATAAATTGGTAACCACGGTAATAAATAACAGCACACCAACCTGTATATTTACTTTGACATCTAGAGGTCAGGGATTAAAAAATGGTTGGGTTTCGGTGACAGAACATATTACCATTTTTCCAATTTCAGAATGTTGAAAATACTGATTATATAATTTTGTTTCTTGCTAAAGAGCTGGTGATTGAGTTTAGATAACATGAAAAAGTAAGAAGGTGCTTACAAACAAGGTGTAGTGTGTGACTATAAACAGTCTACTCAATCCAACAATATATAATTTAAGGTCATAACAGATGATATAGTGACACAAGTGATATTCAATATAATGAACATAGAAGTGCTGCTCAATACCCGGAAAAAAAATTCTCAAATTTTTCTAGAAATATGGTGCAAAAGACAAAATGAGGAGCTCAAAAATTAAGCACAGCGATGACTAATAACTTAGAAAGTGAATATAATGCAAAAAGTATGCAAATTTAGAAAAGTAGAGGGGTGGAAAAATAGTCCAACAACCAATAAATGGGTAGACGTACTCATAAAACCACCATGTAATGGTCTCTAAGTTCAAATGCAGGGGGTGCCTTTAAATTTGCAGTGTATCTTTTATCTTGCATAGCCGACTGCTGGAGAGTCTCAAATAGAAGTTACGTCAAAAATGAGTGCAGATGGTTTCAACAGATACTTATAGGGGAAATTAAAACACATAAAAGTGTGCACTCACATTTTAACAGTTTCAAAACGCACTGCTTAGGAGTTTATACTCTGTTCAACATTTTGATTGTCTCACCACCACCACCGCTTGACCCGCTACAGTGTCTCTCAGCGCCCTCGTGACTCGTGTTGATCAATGTCATCACCCGGCTTGTGATGTTTCAGATAAAACAGAACACTGACCATGCACATATAATCAAAATAAAGTTTGCTCTCTCGCCCCACAATGCGGTATAAAATATGGCATTTCCTAGTTTGTATTAAACCAGCATATGCTTCCGCTATTATCTTTAAAAAAACAACTTGGCTGCCTAACAAGCAGTGGCAGTAGGATACAAATTCTCCTCATCCCAGTTCTTACATGGTTCATTCAGCCCATGCTGGCAGTGAAGCTGGAAATTAGGCCACTTGTGCACATAGTTAATTGACCAATCTAAACAAACAGCAGTTCTAAGGTTTTCACCAGGCACAAAATGCACTGTATCTACTGTACATATGGGGTTTACAAATAATAAGACTTCTACCTGGATAGCAAATAGTGCAGTCTATGTATTTATGATAAATGCAAGAAGGGAACAAACAGTCCATTATCAGTGTTTCAGAGTTGTCATAGGGTTATCATTGTAGATTGTAAGCTCTTCGGGGCAGGGACTCCTTTTCCTAAATGTTACTTTTACAGTATGTCTGAAAACACTTCTTCCCATTATGTGTTATTTGTATTATTTGTTATTTATATGATCATATGTATTACTGCTGTGAAGCGCGATGTACATTAATGGCGCTATAAAAATAAAGACATACATACATAGGGTATACAAAATTCAATGTCTCTAGAAATCAAGAGAAACAGCATTCAATAATATGTTGAAATCTGTGTGGAGTGCATTCATATGAGGCTGTGGGTTGGAGTGTAATGTTCATCAAATATATAACCCTTTTGATGTGGATATATTTTAGTACTCATAAAACCACGTCAATCTGAACTCCCTGAGTGTGCTTCCAGCGATATGAGACGGACAAAAATATAGCGCATATCAAAAAATGGTGGTGCACAGCTCTTTGAACAAAAAGGGCGGGAGTTCAAATAAGATCTAAAATCAATTTATTGGCACATAGCAAATATTAATAGCAGCTAGAAGGAAGAAAACCCCTCTAACATGTTTCACGCCTATGGGCGCTTTGTGAAAGAGTAAGTATGAAACATACAATGAGTAGTTTGGTACCTGTCCATACCAGAAGCTGATGCACGGACTCCAGCGAATAACGTACCATTAGGGAGGGGAAACACAGAAATGACAAGATGACAGGAGCCAAGAAGGACGGCAGACCAACTAAAAAAAAACATTAACAAATGCATAAACATATTGAAGAATAAAATAAAAAGCTGGCTACTGTATTATGCAAACAATGATATAATAATCAACACATATGTAACAGTGTTTCCCCCACCCGGTGGGAGATGTGGCCATTACAGATCATGTGGTGCTTATACCGTCTGGTAACAAGAGTCCGCCGGTGGTTGTGGGGATACAGGACTAGACTGCTGGGGTTCATGCCCTACATATCTCTTTAGCAGTGCATCTTCTCCATCTGCTGTAGGCTACAGGAACTGAAGGTGATCTCCCACGGTAGAACAATTACCTCTCCCCTCCCAATAAGGTCACGCACCAGGCAGGAGGTATAACAGGAACAATTTATTATCTCTTCTGTACAGCACAGTAACAAGACAGGCCTCTGCCCGATGCAGTACTTCTCAGCTCCCACTGAAGGATGGTCCCTGGACCGTCACTACAGACCAAGGCCACCTGCAGTCATCCCAACTCTTCCCTACCTCACTAGCAGAGGCTGAGGTATGGCCCACACTCTCCCCCGGAGGGAAGAGGACTGAGTTGGCCTAATACTCAGCCTTTCCACTGTGTGACCTGCCTTCCTCAAGTGGGTGAAGGCACTCCCGAATTTGGGGCGGTACTGCCCTTAAGTACAGCCATGAGGAGGGCACCAAGTCTGGCTCATTATTGGTCATGCTCAGGCCTGATGTCACTGCCCCCTGCTGTCACTCAAGCCAGTACGAAGGAGGGGAAGACCCCATAACAACTACTGGCAAGGCCTGCTTGTACCAGGGCTTACTGCCAGGAGGGAAGCAAACTAGTAGCCACAGATGGCCTGGCTTCACATATTTCAGTAGACAGATTATTATAGATGTGTCAAATGTATTAGAGAAAATATATGTAAATGTGTATATACATACAGTATATCTTGACTGTGTGTGCAGCAATTTATGTAATCTAATTTGAACACATATAGAGTATTTGAATTTATTTAAAAAATAGGTCTGGTAATAAAATAAGGGGTTAGGTGTCTCCACAGAGCAGCTGAGGAAGGTTAGAAGTGGTAAAAAAAAAAAACTCTCAGTATCTGTTCTTCCCTTTAATGTAGATGACCATATCTGGGTACATACGTCATGAGGGGAAATACTAGAGGACCACATACGGTCATCTGCGTCCTCAAGTGGCAGGACAGATATGTAGACTTCTTCTCACTGCCTCTAAAACGTCCACAGCTGTTCTGGGGAGACACTAAGCTCCTCCTTACTGGCAGGCCCAGGATGATTAACGCTGCGCTTAATCCTACCGGGCCATAAACTTGCTGTTTTTGGTATTGTGGACAGACCAAGGATTTTCATATGTTGGTCTTCAGCACCAAAAGCAGTAAGTTTGGACACATCTGTAAATGTATAAAGAATATATCACCTCTCAGTTCTGCTCCAGAACCTGACAACCTGTTCTGGAACTGCAACTTTGCCTATCCTTCTCTCTTCATCATGCCCCTTTTTTCTCTGCCGTTCTTGCCCTTCTAACCCCAGACCCTGGCTAAATTTCTGGTCCCTGGTGACGCAGCAGGGGACCATTCCTTAATCTTTCTTGACTTGTAGAAAAGTCCAGAGCAATAAAGGTGCACATGGTCCCTCACGTTACACTGTAAGAGGCCCGTGCCCTGTTGATCAAGATGTGGGTTTCACGCACCCTGGATACATTTTACCACAGGGTACACGCCCAGGAGCACAGTTCGTTGTGCATTGGTACCCAAGTGTCCTCAAGGTACACTGTAAAGGCCCTGGCCCATGTTCAAAATAACAGAATGAAGGGTACACGCTCCCTGGAAACATACTCTCAGGGTGCGCCTCAACTTGCACAGTTCATCATGCACAGGGTTCGTTCGGTACACTGAAATGCTGTCCTGTCCTTGTCTTGGATCCTTGATGAAGGGTTCACGCTCCCTGGTAACATACCATTGGAGTGCGCCCCAACTCAGTCCTTGGTAATCCTTGGTAAGGGTCTAGGCTACCCCCTCCCCGGTGTCGCATCAGAGCGAGGCGCCCCCCTTCCTTAACGCGGATGGGTCCCTGGGGTAGCCCCAGCCTCTTTAACTGCTGCTGGCTGCAAAGTCTCTGAAAGCCTGCCCTGTTGCTGCATCTCAGCAGTGCCTCCATTTGTAGCCCTGTTTAAACCCCTCTCTGGAAACATGTTGTTGCTACTGATGTCTGTGGTGCGGTCATACCTGTGAGGGTCCAGGAGAGCTGAGTGTCCGCGATGTTGTGGGGTAACAGGACAGGCTTTAGGTGTTTCTTAGGTTCTTTCCATGTGGTGACAGCGCCTCCAGTCACAGCAGGATGCAGTATAACTGCAGGCAGTCCCTACCATGACAGTCTTACTCCTATACTTCAGGCTAATATACTGCAACTCAGCCAGAAGTATATAACCCGGGATCTTTATTTGATGCAGCCACCGCAGGATGGTATAACAGCCCTGCATACAGTATAGTAGAGTAGGGTTTCAGGCTCTTGGATGGTGCTGGCAAGCAGATAACATGATGAGACCGTGTGGTAAGCACAGATCTTTGCTCCTCCACCCATGACGGGCTGAAGGGAACTCCAACACACACACTTCTCTCCCTAGGAGGGGCGGAGGAGAACTGACTCCTATAATTTAGAACATCCTCCCTCATGCAAAAGGGGAGGGCACAGGGTCTGCACCATGATAGGCTGCAACACAGACCCAGTGTCACCACCTCTCCCGCCACTCAGGGAGGCTGCATGAAGGGGGCAAACCCCACAGGATAGCCTGTCACTGTCTGTACCTAGGAGAATTTACGTGACAGGGGGGGGGCAGAAAGATAGCTGTATCAGCCATGGTTATACATATTTGTTTTGTAGCCAGGTCCCCTCTGGCTCCCGGTCCTCCATTCCCCCCCCCTTACCTCCGCTGCCGCGGGGGATGTTGTGGAGAGGTGCAGGAGGTGACAGGCTCGCCAGCGGCTCCCCCCACAGGGCACTGCCATGTATTGGGTGCGCACGCACACATGGAATCTCGCGCATGCACAGATGCAGCGCTCAGTAGTGCAGGACCTTACCACTTTTGCGCAGGTGCCGATGCGAGTAGCGGCAGCCATTACAAAGTTGCGCATGCATGGCACGCTAACGTAAATAGAAAGGAGGCTCCACGGGGACTACAAGCCCCATAGTGCTTAGGGGTTGGAGTACCACATGATGCCAGGGATCCAATCGCGCGGCCGGATCCCCTGCTTGGAGAGAGATACCTTTGGCACGCTCAGGAAGAGGAAGCAGTCAGAGCTGGGACAAGGATAGGGGGGGTTGTAGTTGCAGGGGTCCGTGAACCTCTGCACTAGGCCAGGTAATCCCCCTAGGCCCCAGCTAGGCCCCGACTAATCATGTAAAGATTGTGGCTGCTTTAGGGACAGGCCCTTAGGTAGGGACCCTGCCCCATTAGCTGTTTGATAGTTAAGGGACACAGCTGCAACACTGTGCAGCCCTGATAATTGTGGTCTGGGACTAGACCCCCTTCAAGATACAGAGACTGTCTTCACGGTGGGACCATCCAGCGGGACACCACCCCACGCGGAGGCGGACTCATCACGAGATCAGAGGATCCACTCTGTCTTCCTTTTGGCGCGTCCGGGTGTGGACACACCCGGCAGGTGTCATACACCAAGTGCACCAGCCAGTACACCTCATCTAGTGGACAGTGCTGTCTCACACATTGGGGTTGGGTGTAGGACTCTTGGGACACGGTGTGGGCTACAAGGTGGTGGGTTACAGCCGTGCGAGGCATGTGGGTAGTTGTACATCTCAGTCATTATAGAGCAGTTAAGATATATATGTTGCAAGTAATTGTTGTTATTCTTTTACACTGTGTGTGTGTGTGACTGTTGTTGTTGGGTCCTGTGAGGGGCTCCTCACACTACGTTGGGATCCCCCTCAGGTGGAGGCGCTGCACCAAGACGTTAATTGTATCCCCTCAGACTCCCCTTGGTGGAGGCTTGGGAACTCCGTGAGCCAGCAGGTAAAGGCAGCACCGGTAGCATATTTACAGCGTACACTCTCAATCTCACTTAGGGGGGTGGGGAGGTACAAGGGCTACATTTATATATATATATATATATATATATATTTATATATATATATACAGCTTAACCCCGTTATAGCGTGGTCCTCGGGGGCCCCCCGTGACCACCGTGGTAGTACCGTGTCCGCCGAAGGGGGAAAGCTGAGAACTCTCCGAGTGTTCCCAGACCCGGTGTGGCAGCGGCAACAGCACACAGCACTTACCCGGCATCTGGCAGCTCTTCTCCCTGTCTCTGCTTCCTGCTTCTGCTTTCGTCTTGCGAGAGCAAGCTCCCTTAAAGAGACAGTGTGTCTCTGTGTGTGTGTGTATTTGACTGTGTGTGTGTGTGTGCAGTGTGCTGTGAGTGTGTGCAGTGTGCTGTGAGTGTATGCAGTGTGCTGTGCAGTGTGCTGTGAGTGTGTGCTATGAGTGTATGCAGTGTGCTGTGCAGTATGTGTGTGTCAGTGAGTGTGTGTGCAGTGTCCTGTGAGTGTGTACAGTGTGCTGTGAGTATGTGCAGTGTGCTGTGGGTGTGTGCAGTGTGGTGTGTGTAGTGTGCTGTGAGTGTATGCAGTGTGCTGTGAATGTATGCAGTGTGCAGTGAGTGTGTACAGTGTGTGTGCAAAAAAAACCCTGTAAAAACGGTATATTTTTTTTTTAATTCGGGGTCCACGCTCAAACCGTGTTATAAGCGGATCTGCGTTATAGCGGATCGCACTATAACGGGGTTGAGCTGTATAGTCATACATTACCGTTCCGAGGTCTGTTAAGCAAGAGACAGCACTCAGTGAAGATACTTCAACAAGGTATATTAGTGAGTCTTGATGTAACTATTATCACTAATGCACCTTGTGAAGTATCTTCACTGAGTGCTGTCTCTTGCTTACCAGACCTCGGACCGGTAACGAATGACTATATTATCTATATGGGATATGCACCTGCAGCTTATCAGCACCTACAGGAGTGCCAACTGCTCTATTTGACTGATATATATATAAATATCTATATATATATAACTATAGCTGCAAGGTATGTATTTTGTGAGTTGGTTTTATAATAAACGTCAGTTTGTACAGTATATTACAGTCCATCTCTATATACAATAACAGATCCAAATAATTTATAATGTATATGTAAAAGATAAATTCAATCTATTCATGTTGTGTCTATAAATGTTGAGAGTTTTGATATCCTCCTCCCTAATGAATATGAAGTCTTTGATATATCTCTTATTAAAGATGATGTCATGATATTGGGGGAAACAGGGCTACATAGGTATTTGTGATGACTTGTCTTTATAAGTTCCCACTGACCAAAGATAAATTTGAAAGCGCTGGAGCATAGTGCATTTTCTACATGAGTTCAGGGTGGGTGATTATCAATTAAATACTATTTATTGTGGCCCACTGTTTCACATTTATTTTATTCAGTAAGGATTTTCTTCTATACATGCTCCTTTTTCATTTTCTACCATAGTCAAGGCTAGACTCAACACAGTCAACAGCATAAAAACACAAATTACTACCCCACCCTCTCACCAAGGGGTCGGTTTATTATAGTCTGCAGGCTTGCCTACATTTTGCAGCTGGGAGACTGTGGTAAATAACCCCAATTGTTTATTTCACTGTAAACCATAAAAACAGTCCAGCGATAAGATCAGACATTAAACTAACCTTACACAAAGCGAACCTTTGCCCTAAGTTTATTTTCTTCTTTGATTTTTATTGAGTTTCCTTTATTTAAAACTTTTTTCATATTCAAAGTTTACATTTTTTTCTTTTTTTTTGCATTGAATATAATGTATTTTTTGTTAGCTCTGTTGATATATGTGGGTAAATTACTCTATGTGTGTGGCCGAGTCCTTTCCTCTTATTACTGTATATCTACTGCCAGATAGAACAAAGAGCCAGTAAGGCTAGTTTTGTAATTGATTTGTGCAATTTGAACTTTAATGTGTTATTTCAAAATCATGAGATATTCTGCAGTTATTTACATAAGTGAACTTTCGTCATAGAGACATCTGCTGTTGATTTGATACTTGTTTTGTATTAATTCATTCACCTTTATGGCAAATGGTGCGGAAAGTCTAGTATTAGCCATACCAGTGCCCTTATGTCATCAGCTATGCACAAACCGTGTCCCGGGCCTAGCGGCACTGGAAATTTCTTTGCCTGGCTGCCGGTATTCTCGTTGCTCTGGGCCTGCTTCTCTTTGACCCCTGTGCTCGCCAGGTCTCTTTGACATCAGTGCACACCCAGGTTCCAGCGCGCACCGTCATGAGATAGAGGCTTAGAGCGGGACAGTGAGGGAGGCTCACAGCTGGGGAGATCCGGGGTCTGGCTGCAACGGGAGGACCGGCAGCCAGGCAAAGAAGTTGGGCCTGGCCAGAGGTCGTGCCCAACTACTTTGTCCGCCTGCTAGGCCCCCGGCAAGGAGTCCTTGACAAAGCGCAATAGTGGGCGTGAAATGCGTGGGAGGAGGAGTTTTGTCTCTACTTTCATGTAGGTTAATAAAGACCTTTTAACTCTTTACACTGGTGAGTTCCCGAACTTTTTTCTACAGCATGCGGCAGTCTCTTTGACCATCTCTTTGTTTCCACTTAAATGGTTCTGGATGGATGTAATGCCCCAGTTATGCCGGAGTGAAATAACAGCAATACTTCCCTCTCCTTTCCTCTCTTTCTGAACTTGAGTTTAACACCTGCACCCTATTTTAGGGTCTAGATCAGAGTAACGCCAAGACATACTTAACGTCAATTTATTGGAAGACAATGCAGCATTATGCTACAATAACGTGAAGTCTATGCTAATGAGATGTGGAATATGTTGGTGTTGTACAAATAAGCGTGAATAATAATGACCATTGTTTTTGCATATAATTAGCTTCGAGAATATGCTTTGATCTCGGGGAACATACTGTAACATCCGTTCTTGTTTTAGGAAACCACATTATGATCCCTGACTTAAAGGAGCAATCCATGCAATATCCTACATGTGTTTTTTTTTTTGTTTTTTTTATTTAATCGGCTATATAATATTTATCATACTTATCATTTTGAGTAGTAATCATAACATCCAGGCCCAATGAACAAGAATACTAGCCACATGAATGCCAATAGTATAGAATGAACTCAACGCAAAGCCTACTTAGGCCTGGGACATAGTAAACACTTTTGTGCTGCTGCTTGCTTTTGCTTGCTGCCGCTCACTCTACCAGGAGCTTTTTGCTGTCCTGGCAGAGGAGACAGCAAGCGCGCTTGGGATGCGGGTATCACTGTGTGTGTGTGTCACATGGTAGCTGTCAGTGTGTGTGTGTGTGTGTCACTTTGAGGTGGTCTGTGTGTTTGTGTGTCACTGGGGAAACTGTGTGTGTGTATATGTGTGTGTGTGTGTGTATATTATATAATATTTTAAAAATTAAAAAAAAAAGACATGTTGTGAGAATAAATTATTTATTAACATTGTGAAACTTTGATAAATATATTCACACACATACATCACACACACACACACAGACAGACAGACAGACAGACACACACATACACACACACATACACACACACATACACACACACATACACACACACATACACACACACATACACACACACATACACACACACATACACACACAGACACACACACACACACACACACACACACACACACACACACACACACACACACACACACACACACACACACACACACACACACACCTCTGTGCTGCCTCTACTCTGTCTGGTCTGGTGGCTCTGCTATCTCAGAACACCAACACAGTAGGTAAAAAAAGGCTGCAGCCCCATTGGATGGGAGCGGTCACGTGACCGCTCCTCCGCTCCCCCAAGCGGCAAAATTTCAAACTCTCCTGTCTCTTCTGATTTTCTCAGCCTACGCACGCATCAGCGCGTATGCGGAGGGAGAAACTATAGCCGCGCTGATTACAGATGCAGGGACTTTGTGCATCTGTTCAGCGCGGCTCAGCGCGGCTCAGCCCGCCTCAGCGACGCTGATTTTACTTTGTCCTAGGCCTAAGGGTACAGGGACTGACTCGTTGACAAAGCGCGGATTTTTGGTGTGAAACACGTCCAATAATTCGCTATCTTTTTTATTCATGACATTGGCCTTAATAAATGTCATTCATTTTATTTTTTGACCAGTATCGCTGGTTTGTCTATTTGCACAGTGCGCCTTATTTTCCCATCCTTATATAATATTTACATTATTGTTATTATTATTATTATTATTTAATTCAACACTTGAAGGTAGAAAAAACAGGATATTCAGCGCTCGTGCTGTATGATGGTGTGGATGATCCCTTTGCAGCATGTACATAAAGCGTCTCCCCAGAAACTCTCAAATCTAGGTGAACCCCCCTTAAAAAGGGGGGAGGGCACCCTGAAATACAAGATAATAAAAAATGCACAAATGCGCACCAGGGATTAGTGGAAGGTAATTTATTAAAAATACACACAAACTCTGAGGGGATCCAACCCCACCTCAGAACAGCTGTGCAGCTGGACGGCTAAGTACTACCCAGGAGAACACCTGATGGTGACTAAACCCTAAGCTGCACAGTATACAAATACAGTAAAATTTATATAAAAACACATGAAAGAAAAAAACAAACATGAAAACAACCTATCAACAGATTTGTATAGAAACCGCCATAAGGTTGGGCACTGGCAAGGGGAAACGGACACTCACACTGAGACAGTCAGCAGACTCGCGGTGGCTGCACAGGATCCTCCTGACGAAGTTCTTGGTACGAAACGCATAGAGGTCACGACAGGTCATCCTGCGCGTGTATGCTGGTAAGCTGAGACGGAGCCTGCAGGAGACAGCAGCGTTTTTTTCCATCTCCACGGTGCTGAGATCCGGATCCTGTGCAGCCACCGCGAGTCTGCTGACTGTCTCAGTGTGAGTGCCCGTTTCCCCTTGCCAGTGCCCAACCTTATGGCGGTTTCTATACAAATCTGTTGATAGGTTGTTTTCATGTTTGTTTTTTTCTTTCATGTGTTTTTATATAAATTTTACTGTATTTGTATACTGTGCAGCTTAGGGTTTAGTCACCATCAGGTGTTCTCCTGGGTAGTACTTAGCCGTCCAGCTGCACAGCTGTTCTGAGGTGGGGTTGGATCCCCTCAGAGTTTGTGTGTATTTTTAATAAATTACCTTCCACTAATCCCTAATTCAACACTTAATGACATTGTTAATGAGTTTTAATAAACTGAACGTCCTTTTGATTTCTATAGCAGGCTTTAGCACACCTCCCCAGCAGTGAAAGATCTTTGCAACACACTCCTGTTTGACATAATTTGTTGCCAAATATTCCCAGCAGTTTCAACAGCAAACTGTAACAATAGATAATGCCACATTAGTAATATAAGAATACATTGTAGCTGCTGAGTTACAGTGGCTGAAGGATTGATTGAAACTGAAAGGCAGCAATTTAGTGAACTCTGGAAGCAGGATGGTTACTGATCTATCACAGTAGAACGAATCGATCAACAGCTTAGGTAATTAGTTTTCAATAAAGGTCATCAAAGGTTGCACATATTTAAAACAAGAAAAAAGTTTTTGTTTTTTATTTTTTTAAGTGCAGCTTGGATTGCCTCTTTAACAGAGCTTTTTGAATCTGTCCGTGATGGAGTTATACAGTAGGTTTAAAAGTGTCAATGCAGAATGAAGAATGTGACATTATTAGATACGGTAAAGCACTTTTCAAACTTAGAACTTTATTCATGAAATAGTCTCTTGCAGCGGTGTCAGTCCAGTGAAAATTGTGCAAAACCTGATTAGTACATCAATAGTCGGTGATATTTTTCTATTTGGACTGACAGAATATGCTTTAAAGACCAAGCTTTCCAAAGCACTTTTCTCTTCCTCTGGCCATGCAGTACTTTCATATTATAGTTTAGATATAGTAATCTGTTATGTCAGTCCAAATAAAAAAGGTATTGGCTACTACAGTATAATAGTACCCATTAATTTTTGCAGAAATGTATTCACAAATCCATATACCTGTACGTGGTTTATCTGTGGTATTGGTCATAACAAAATATACTTTAGTAGCCAGTAAAACCTGATTTGTCCTTCTCCTCCATATTACCTTTAAATTCAATATAAATATTGATGACAAAAAGCATTTTGTAAGAAAATTGTAGCAATTTCATACATTTCATATTTACTTAGACTAAAAAGTTTACTGTATATCGTCTGCTAACAAACTTTATCTCCCACATCACTATCGCAGTAATATTTCTCCAGTCAATAGCCAAATCAAGCATGTTAAAAAAGAATGCATGTGTATTTTCTCAAGTCTAGGTAGTAAAAGTGATCACATTTTGAAACAATGAGGGATCTGCATTGCTGGGTGTCTCAGTAAATACTCAGGTTCTGTGAATCCAGGCACATTTCTCCTGGTGCAAACCGATACAAAACAGACCTACTGCTTTTACAAGATTTTGTTTCATTGATACAGTTTGTGCTGTGTTTTGCCTCTTCATTTTTCTAATTGATGTTGACACATAGTAAAAAGCTGGAAGGGGAAGAATAACTGATAACTATTTCTTAAACATACTATAATATACGGTACAGTATATCCGGTAGAACACCACACCAAAATCAGCTCTAAAGTAACACATTTTACATGAAAGAAAAATAAATAAATCTAATGATAAAAAAAAAAACATTCTAAAGTCTACTGAATTGGAAGCGTTTTCAGGGGACAATAATCACCTTAATAGAATATTACATGCCCAGAATATTACAGCTTTAAGCGTGCTAACCGAGTGACAGGAGCAATAACATTGATGTTATACAAAATATCTATTATGCGAGTCACCCAGCATGCAACTATAGCACACTAAATATATATGGTGGAATAATCGCCATATAAAGGTAGGTATAGATATATTGAGTATTGCAATTAGGCACCAATATTATTGTGTTGTGTTGTACTATTGGGAGTGATCTGTATCGATCACATTTATCAGGCTGCCTAGCTCTTTATTTAGGGTTTTTTGTAAGCACGTTCAATAATTATATTGATTCAGTTTAAGGCATTAGCGCTTTTTACACTGATTTCTTTTTCACATAGATATAATGGATCTATGTAAGGACAGAACTACTTGTTAATGGCTAAGTCCTGTAATATATAGTCCAGAATCCATGAACAAATGCTTGAGAAGCTGTGGTAGTGATGGTAACTGCCAGCAAGGGGACCCAGGCTGGCTCACATCAATCTTTAGTTAAGATAAATACAATAGTAGCAATAAGAATATAGCACAATATCAATTGTCAGGTTTGCTGCGAAGTATATAGAAGCTGCCAGAGTATGAATGGCAGTGGTATAGCTGTAGCTATCAGACCCCATAACCACAGTACAGCCGGTGGCAGTGGGTAATAAGCCCCAGGTAGGAAGAGGATACCGGTCAACAGAGCAGTAATAACCCAGCAAGGGAGGGGATCCTGATCATAAGCCCTACTTAGATATCCCACTTGCTAAGCCCTATACTTCTGGGTGGTCTGACCATTCCCGTTAAGGCTGGGGTTATATTGCCGGCGACAGCGACGTCATGCAGCTGTCGCTGTAAAAAATCAAATTGAAGTGACTTCCAGCGATCGCGACCAAGCCGTCGTGCCATCACGTGTGCTTATAGTAGGTGCCGTCGTGTTGCGCCTAATATAAGCGCACGCAAAGGCGGCAATACATTTGTTTTGCCGCGACGTCGCCGTCACTGTAAGCACAGCCTAACAAAGACCCATAGTGGTGTCTGCTGATGTCACGTTACGCGCCCGACACACGTTTGATTTTGAGCCTTAAGTGATCTGTGCTTACTCCCTTTTCTCTCCCTCCTACCCCATCAATAATTTTTAGTTACTGTTTATACTCAAATCACAGTGTTATATGTTTTAATTGATTTATGACATTTTATGTTTTGCACGGGTGGCGTGCAACTAAGTGATTTCTTTTGCAGTATACAGTACACCTCTCTGTACACCTACCTTATATCACTAGGATTACTCATTCCTCAGTCAATTTGGTGCACTACTCTAGTTGATCATCAATGTTTTTGTTTCTTTCCATTGTCCCTAAACATATCAGATTCTGATTGTACAATGAATGTATTTATACAAATAATATTTTATCTGTTGATCCAAGTTCATACTTATTTTTTGCAAGCTCTGCTCAAATGATGTCTTTTAAGCAACAATACCCCTTACATTTTTTTTTTTTTAAACTAAATCGGAGTCACAGCTCACAAAGTTTCAAACCCTCTCTTTGATTGCTAGATATTTAATTGTTTAACTTTTTCCAGTAACTGCAAGAGAAAATAAAGATGGCTGCTGGGTCACCCAATCGGAAGCTGCAATGTCATCTCATGTCACAATTTTCTATTGGTTGCCAAAGTGATAATTGCCCCCAGTGACCATATTGTTTCTCACGGACAAGAATTCCTTTATGAGATATCTCACAACCGGAGGTTGTCTGTAGTTTGGAATGCTGTGGTTCTCTCCAAGGGGCCCATTGTTTCACACAAGCAGCAGGGGTTGCTGCTTTAGAATAAGATTATGATGGTAAAGAAGACTGCCTCAAAGCAATATTTTACAAGGAAAGATACAGTGCATTTAAATATGCATCCTATTTCCAAGTAGATCCTGGGAAAACACTGTGATGTTAAATTACACAATGGTCAAGCCAGTATCTGAATCCACAAATCAACATCATAAGCACTATAAAACACACCCTCCATACGTTCATGACTGATGGGGCATCACATTATTGTTGTAGTGTTATTATTGAAGATGGGTGACAAAAGAATGGGTGGATCTGAAATGGCTGTTAGAACGCAGGACACTTCTTAGGGCAGAATTATAAATCCTGTTCCCAGTAATATGCATATTATAATTACTGTAGGTATGCAATTTCCTTGTTACCTAGATGTTACTAATGTCAGTTAGCTGTGAGAGCCATTGTAATGCATTTGTTCATGTATATAGTAATTTGCATATTTGTTTAAAATTAAGACTAAAATGTCTGTTCAAGTATATGCTAGCTAAGAGCATTTCAGCTTTACATGTACATAATAAAATGTCATAATTAAGGGGTTATTCCTCATGCAGCCTAAATGTACATTGTGTTTTCATTCTCTTTGGAACACAATCATTTTTTTTAAATCAAAATATCAAACACAGTTGGAAGCATTTTTTAAATGAACACTATTCTGAACTTATCCTTTTCTTATAGCTGTAATGTTTATCATGTGAATCCAGAGAGAGGTAAAAATTGTTCAGAAAATAATAATGCAATAACGATTGAAACAAAAACTCCCTTTGACTCTATTCGCTAGCTAGATTATTCTTAGCCTTTTGATTTTGACATAAATCGTCAGTCTTGAAGAATGCCTGCATTATTTTTGAGAAACAAGCAGTATTAAGAAAATATCTTTTCATTTAATTTTATTTCACGACTGAAAGCAGCCTTAAAATTATATTGTAGTATAAAGAAACATTTTGTCTTGATTGTCAAGGTGAAATGTCATAACTGTCTTGGGCGACTGCTGCACAGGTAGAGCAATATCTCATACAGTGGTTTCCTGAAATATATATATTGTAATTGGATAAAAACTTTCAAATAGTGGGAGTCGGAGGCTAGAAATCTCTTTAACCGAAATGCACAAAAAAAATGGAGATTTGGGACAAAAGGAAATCTAATGCGAGATGGTTCACAGCTGAAAGCTTAGGCAGAAATCCAGACTTAAAGCTGGAGTCTTGAGCCAGAAATATTCTGTTCATCCCTCGGCTGTTGCTAGTAGAACTGTGTCAGGTTGATGGTATTCTATTAAAAATGACAGTGCAAAATGAGTGAATCGATTCAGTCACTTAATCCAGTAGTAATCCCTGTGTTCCAAAATAAAGCTTAAATTGCTTTTGAGGCGACTTCAATGTTTTTATTGGATGTCCTAGAATTGTACATGCAGTTTCATTGTTTATGGCCATCAAATCAGAATGATTTTTGGTAACTGTGGTGATGGCCGAATTAGATCCAGGATCCCAGAGTTATGAAAAACAGTAACTAAGACATTGTTTTTCAGCATTCTCTCAGACTAGTCACACCCAGACTATCCCACAAGCTCCTACAAATATAATTTTTTAACACAGGTTTGGCGGCACAAATGCGTTATCATTGTATAGTGCTGGCATGGGACACTACAAAAGGTTATCAGGAAATCTTCTTTTTTTTTGTGGTCAATTTGTAAAAGGCAAACAAAATGTAACCATCAAAAAAAGCAAGGATATTTTCCTTCTAAAAACAAACGTATGAATTTAACTATGTATTTTATAGGATTGAAGTAATGCAGAGCGATAAGATTTTAAAGGTGTGGTCCCTACTAGGACCAAAATAAACTAATGGCAGACGCATGTTCTATAGGTGATTTAATACCATTTGTGCAAATCTACCAAGTATAGATATTTTTCAAACTTTGTGTGTCCATAGTAACCAGATGAGTTGTTCATCCCGAGTTTTTTCCCTTTTATGATTTGTTTTGCAAATGATGCCAGTTTAAGAGAGTAAGGGGAAAGAAAGAACACTATTACTTGATACTTGAAACAGGATTCTATTTACACAAGAAGCAAATCACTGTTATGTGATCTGTTATATGGCAGCCTTACCTAAGAATATAACCTAGGATCTGCAAATAGGGAATAAGATCAAATGCTCCATCAGTGCCAGTTTCTTGTCTCTCGCGCTGGAGAGACAAAAAATAGCAAAAATACAAAACGAGATTATATGAGGAGGCTTAGCTCACCACCAGCACAAAGAGTATAATAATCGAAAGAAGTCGCCAGACACATCGATTTAATGCAGAACATGCAAGGTTATTGCAAGGTAGGTAAAATAAGAGCAGCCAAAGGGGTTACCATAGTAACAAGTCCTAGCACACCTGTTATCCGAATGCTTGGGTAATCCCACGGCAAACATCATGATGGAATTATGTGTCCCCAACACTGCAACTGGCGTCTCAAAGTCCATTTGTGGGGGAGCTTGAAATAATAGTTACAAGGGAGCAGTATGATATCATAGACATTACTGAAGCATGGGGGGGGGGTGAAACTCATGACTGGGCAGTTCATTTAGAGGGTTATTCCATTTTTTCGGAAGGATTCAGCAAATAAGAGGTGGTGTAGTCTGTTTATATGTTAAACTGGATTAAAAACCTATCATAAGGGAAGATGTTTATGAAGGGAATAATAAAAATATGTATAGAGACCTTGTGAATAGAAATTAGCAGTGGAAGTAAAAGTGCAAAGAAAATGGTTGTAGGGATTAGCTATAAACCACAAAATAGGAGATTGAGGAAGCCAAAATACTTTTTTGCAAATGGAGAACGTATCAAAACGTGGTAATCTTTGCATCATGGGTGATTTTAATTATCCAGACATTGACTGGAGCAATGAGAATAGCATTACAACTAAAGAAAACTATTTTTTGGGGGTGCTAACCAACCAGGAGAGGGGCATTGCTGAATTTGGTCATATAAAACAATGTAGTAGTAATATCAAATATTCAAGTTGGGTAACATTTGGAAAATTGTGATCATAACATGGTCACATTTGAAATAAATGATAAAAAAAAACATTTGATGTGTGTTCAACAAAGACTTTACTGTACACTTTAGAAAGGCAGAGTTTAATAAATTAAGAAATAATCTACAAGGAATACATTTAGTTGACATTTTTGCAGGAAAAATGTAAAAGATAAATGGGCAGTCTTTAAAAGGTTGTTAGAAAAGCACACTTATCAATGTATACCCTTGGTTAATAAATATAAAAGAAACAAGTCTTAACCAATGTGGCTCAATAAAGAGGTAGGGGAGGAAATGGAAAAGAAGAGACAGGCATTTAGATTCTTAAATTCAAAAGGAATGGAGGCATCATATCAGAATTATATGGCATATAATAAAAGTTGAGCAAAGACCTTTAGCGCAAATTCTCCTCATGTAAAGATGTATAAATATAAGTGCAAGTGATGGTGCAAATAAGCGATACATCTCCACTCACTTCTATGATGTTACAATGGAATGAGATCAAATGAGATTTAAGGTGAAATCAGGAACTCCCCAGGTACTGGGAAATAAAATTAGCAAAAATTAAAAAAGGATTGCAATAGAAAGTAAGATCAATCCTAAATAGTTATTTAAGTACCTTATTAACAAAGAATTGAAAAATATAGGATCCTTTCAGTGTGAAATGGGTAGGCACATTATTGGAGATAAGGAAAAAGCAGAGGTATTAAATAAATTATTTGCCTCTGTATTTATCAGGGAATAATTATTTGCACAAATAGTGACACCGGAGGAAGCAGATAGACACCCGCTCAACCTATGTGGTCAAGGGGTGGGGGAGGTTGAGAGATGGGTGCACTAGGGGAATAATATAGAGTAAAGTAATAAAGCAGTGTTCTAGGCCAGAGAAGCCCTTCAAATATGGAGGATAGGCTGCAGAGAAGCCCCCATTATTGTGCAATCGCTGATCTATCCTGATAAGGGGAAATTGAATAGTGGAACTCAAAACTGGTGAGAAATTAGTGAATAGGATGTAGATGCAGTAAGTGGTAACGCAGACAGTCATAAAAAGTAATATAAAGACATACAGTCAATGATCAGAGCTTTATAAAGCACCTTGTTGTGTGAAACGCGTTGGAGGGTTTATACCCCCTTGTTTGCTATGTCTGACTGACAATAAACCTATTTTTTACTTTATTACACCTGTGTCCCTGGGCAGTGCGTTGCTTTGTGCATGTTTTTGCATCTTCTTGGATCGTTTGGAACTTATTCAGCGGCTGGACACGCCCGGAGGAATTCAGTGAGCTCTAGGAGTGGGTAAGATTTCTCAGGAGTATACTACTGTATGGATCCTTATCACTTCAAATCAGAGTGAGTGCGAATACTATATTATACCTATTTCCAATGAGGTACAGCAAAGTGTGTTATACATATTTTTTCTGTTGCCTTCAGGAGATTCAGGACTTTAGTGGCTATAGTAACTCACCCAATCATTTACCCACTCCATCATTTGAGCTTTTACTGTTTTTTACATGATTACATTATTGTGGAATATATACATAGATTCCAGGACTGTTGAAGCACCCATTACATTTCTTATCGAATTGTAAATGGATGTAGGTTAAAATACAACATTTTATTCGGTCTAATAGACACAGTAAAATACAGGGGGAACACAATCTACCTATAGTGCAGATAAAATTCTGACTAACCTTAAAACTCACCCCACAAAGCATCCCAATAACTGGCACTCATGGCTATTCACCCACACTCAGTCACTCCTACCACCCATTGTGACCAAGCTCTGCCATCTACAACACTTATTCCCTCACCTGCTCTCTCTGTAAGTTCCCCATCAAACCTCTTAGATTGTAAGCTCTTTGGGGCAGGGATTTCCTTTCCTATTGTCTGATTTTGCTGCACTTATTGTATTATTATAATTCCCTGTACTGTATTCTTTGTGAAGCGCTGAATACACTTTTGGCGCTACATAAATAAAGACATACAATACAATACAAAATGCATTACAGCCTGGTGGAGAGAGTGAAAAAGTGCCAAATAGTTGCAATCACGTTCATCAGGTTACAAGCTACTAAAGTAAACAACTGGAGTTCATTACCCATGGAGACTGTGATGGCAGATACAATAGATATCTTCAAAAAAGGTTGGACATCTTATAAGAAATATATACCAAATAAGTAAACATGGGAACGATGTTAATCCAGGGAGAAATCTGATTGCCATTATTTGGCGTCCAGTAGAAATGTATTTTTCCACATAGACTTAATTTAATAATGTTTCACTTGGGTTTTTGTTTGCCTTTGTCTGGATCAAAACACTGTAAATATAAATATAGGATAAGTATTTCTTGTCTAAATTTAGCATAGGTAGAACTTGATTAGCAATCTTTTTTTCAACCTCATCTACTATGCAACTATGTAACCTGGAAGACCAGGATGCCACATGGTCACCTGGGGGGCAAAGAGGGCTATTAAAGAGGGTCCTTTTTTTGTGTTACATATCTTTGGTCTGCTAAAGGTTTGTTTGTGCCAAATAAAATTCCTGCTTTTCTCACAGCAGGATTATCATTATTTCCTGGTTGTCCCCATAGCAGTGGTCACCAATGGGTCTAGTTCCACCCGCCAGCTGAAATAGAACATTCATCTTTAGTTGTGAAAGGACATAAATTGCCCCTCCTTTCCTCCATGGGTAGTCTATTTCTGTCCTATCTTAGCTGAGGTAGATGTAGCATTTTTCTGTAGTTTAGAAGGGGCTTACCTGACTACCTTGTAGTCTATCCACATGAAAGTTGTCTGCGCCTCTCTCCTGCTGAAGCCCGGATGTTCGCCCTCCAAGAAGTTGCATTGTTCCGTGGGCCGCCTAGAGGCCATGCTGTAAATAGCCGATAAGTCTCGCAGCTCCAGAAGCGTCGTAAGAGCCTCTTGTTGCAGGCATGAGCACTAGTTCTAATTGATTCCCTACCACATGGGAGCGCACGGTCCAGCAGAGGAGCTCGAGAGAGAGAGACGTTGTGGGGACATTACGGAAGGAAAAATAATGGAGAATTTGAAAGTGCTCAGCAGACAAACACTGTCACTGCCCTGCTACGCAAACAAAAAAAAGAGGCCTATCTTTTTACCTGCAACAAACTTCTATAGGGAGGAGCGCGGTATTATGTACAGTTTCCCACTGCCCTGCTACTCTGCATCTCCAACGAGGAATACTAATGCACGGAGTCCAGCACATATGCTGGGAAGCCTGCTCAATTGCTGCAAAGTGAGGTATGTGCAGCAAGCCTACCTAAGTGTATAAGCACTGCTTATAAACTTGCAAGCCTATCAGACCCCAGCCAGGATCACTTACATTATGGAGGCATGCTCTACAAAGAGTAGTGTTACTAAAATCCCATGGAAAGCCCCAGGGGAAAGTAGTTGTTTTTTAGTTTTATAAAAGAGATGGCTATAATTATTGATATTCTATCCATACTCCAGAATTACAACAGGAGGAACCGGCTGTTAGGCAAAAAGTGAAGAGGAAAACAAGACATTGTTCTGCATGTGATAAACCAGCATTGGAAAAGAAAAAAACATTGCGAGGATTTCCTAAGAGACGTAACAAGGGTCCCATCTGAACCAACTTTGGATTTAATCTCCTGGATGAAAGATGCAGTAACACAGGGCATTGAGGCGACCTCTTCAAAATCTACACAAAGAGGCTGAAAATGTTCAAGATCATATACTAGCCTGGAAAGACCACAGGGCTCCTCTTCTGAGAATTCAGATGGATGGAGCTGTAGATGGAATCGTCAGAAAATGAATTTTAAGAGGAATTGCCCACCTTTGATCTTGTCTCACAGACATGCTTCTTAAAGCAGTAAGAGAGAGCTTACAGATCGAAGTTGAACCTTGCCCTTTGGAACCAAGTGATTGCCTATTCCCTATATAGGAAGTCCAGAACGTTGTAGTGTGATATGATTAAAATAGAATGGTCTCAGCCAGGCAAAAAAGCATCCTTGACCAGGAAATTTTCAAGAATATACTGTAACGGGTGCTCACCACAAACAGGATGGGACTGCAAAGCTGAGGTGGGGATGTTTGAATACACTGACCATAAACCGCGCAACCGCGTTCGGATTGCAGAGTCGTAGTTGTGTAGCCGGTTTAGGGTAGGAGAGGTTAGAATGGTCGTGGTACTCGCCGTGGTCTATGGTTGGAGAATGGTCGTAGCGCATACCCAGGGTCCAGGAATACAGAAGGTGGGTGTCCAAATACAAGCCGAGGTCAAGGGTCAGAGAAGGCAGAGGTCCAGGAACAAGCAAGGATGAGGTACAATGAAAAGCAGCAGGCAGGAAACAAGGCAAGGAAAACAGCAGGTTGCTTGAGGCATATTTAAGGAGACAGGGTGGGACAAATATTCCCGTACTCCTATAAGAATTACATACGATTCTCACATGGGCAGAACGTCATCTTACAGACCTTACAGCGATTCATATCGCAGGAAAAAGGAACCTATGGGCAGACTTCCTCAGTTGGAAAAGACCCTAAATCCAGGAAAGTGGTCCTTATCGAGCGCGACTTTCAACCATCTAGTAGCGAGATAGAGGAGACCAGATATAGATCTCATGGTAATGTCGGGAAACTGGAAATTACAACGTTTCTGCTCAAGAATGTTTCACCCAGAGGTTACCAAGGTAGGTATCATTTCCTTTTCTATGAAAATTCCAGCTCTCATGTGTTTCCGCCGATTCCTCTAATACCAAGTGTTCTCAAGAAATTCAGATGGGACAAGGTAGAGGTGCTGGCAATACTTGCGCATTTGCCATGCAGATCCTGGTTGCCACAGGTAATCCAACTGTTGGCAGACAAACCGTGGTAACTGCCCGTGTTTCAACAGGGTTCATGGGCTTAGACTTGGACGGCATAGAGGTTGAGCGAGGGCTCCTCAGATCAAGAGGGCAGTCACACAAGGTGGTACAGACTTTGATCTTGGCAAGGAAGAACAGTATACTATTGAATATGGCAGCAATTCCATCTGTGGTGTGAACGCCAAGGTGTAAACTTTTGGAACCACCTACTTCCTTGATTCTGTTGTTTTTGCAAGAAGGTCTAGAGCTGGGAGTCACCACTAGCTCACTAAAGGTTCAGTAGCAGCTTTATTGGTCCTGTTAGGAAAACACTTGGCCGCCAGGGATCTCATAAGTAGATTTTTTCCAGTTTTGAAGAGAATCAAACCGCAACATAAGTATCCAGTTCCTGCTTGGGATTTACCATTCATATTACGGGCTCTAACAGATGCCCCCTTTGAGCTACTTTCATAAAGCTTCAGATATGGATCTAACGTTAAAATCAGGGGCTATTTATGTCCTCCCACAGGTAGAGATTGATGTCCTTTTTCAGATGGAGGGTGGAACTTAACCTATTGGTGAACACTGCCATGGATGGACTCACGAAAAATAACATAACGGTAAGTTGAATATCAATTTTCTATTTTTTCCATCTTCTGAATAACCGAAGCTTAATAGAAAGATTTCCTTTTCTGTTCTGAGTCAAAGGAATGCCTCACATATTTCATGCTCATGTTAATGAGAATATTGCAAATTGGCAGTAGTTACAAGATGTACATACCCCTGTATTATAAAGGGATGTATCAAATTCTCACAGAAAAAAGGATGGTGTGAAACAGCGCTATATATATATAAATAAAAACACTTAAATGGTGTAGAACACTGGCAGCCGGGTAAAAAACTGACAGTACAGTCAGTCAAATGGCATAGAAAACAAAGGTTGAACCGGCGCCACAAATAATAAAGTGAAAACCAAACCAATAAGGTGTAAAGTCCAAATGGAGTCCTAATATAGCTGGTGATCAAGGATTCTCACATCAACGAAATATATGTGAAAAAAAGAAAGAAACAAATTATGGTGCAGTACATCAAACACTGGGACTTATGAACAGACTAACAACACAAGACAAACAAGACATACAAACAAAAATACACTAGCACGGCTTAATAATAAAGACAAAGCTGATTTATTACTGGGTGTGGAGGGTAAAATAAACACGCATCCGGAGGGGTAAAATTACAACCCTACTCACAAGATGCTGGATGAAAACAGGCAACGAACTGGAAACATGCTGCTGGGCTTCCAAGATGGCGACCGGAGCACTCTCGCTGGTGTCCTCACGTGACAGAGGTGGAAGGTGGGTAACTCGAATGACAGGACTTCCGGGCGGATGTGACGTCACACCCCTGGAGTCCCACCGTAGATCTTCCTCCTTTACTATTCCTCCGCAGGTGCACCACGATACCACCACGAATCCGCTGTTGAACTGTTAAACTGCAAATTTCTCCACAGGAAACTGCAAACTTCTCCACAGACCAGGACAAGCTCTAAAAACACTCGAAACTTCCCGACGCGTTTCGTACGCATGCGCGTACTTCTTCAAGGGATGCGTACGAAACGCATCGGGAAGTTTCGAGTGTTTTTAGAGCTTGTCCTGGTCTGTGGACTTTACACCTTATTGGTTTGGTTTTCACTTTATTATTTGTGGCGCCGGTTCACCCTTCGTTTTCTATATATCAAATTCTGGTATTATTGTACAAACTAAATCCTGCATATATTTACTTGTGATTTATGTATTAAGCTCCTGAAAAATGTGACTTTACCTACAACAGACAAACAGATCCTCATTTTTAATCACAGTCCAGTCACTCATTGTGATTGAACATAGCCTTGATGACAATATCTTCACTGGGTTGTATTTACTCTGAATTGAGTTCATAAATATGGCAGTAACTGGAATTGGTGATCACTGAATTCAACTTTTTGTAATTGTTGGTACATCTACCCCATGTGACAGTAAGACCCTGGACATCTATAGCTACACTGTTCTTATGTAGTGCTCCTGTTGCTCCTTTTTTTCTTTTGTCTCTTCCTTAAATATATTCAGCTTTCCATATATCTGCCATTGCATGCACATGTAAACTCCAGTTCCATGATGCTTTACTCATTCTTTAATAGATATATTCACCTATATTCCCTTTTAGTTTGTCTATTAAAAATCTGCCATCCTAACATACTGTATTCATGTATTCATAATCTTCTCACTAGTGTTTTTTTTTACAACATTCAGCAGGCAAATACAGTCTTCAAATAGTTAACTTTTATGTTCAGCAGTTCTGAAGCAAAAACCAAACAACCATATCTGTTTAGACTGCACCCATTCGCCTGTTCTTTGAAGTGATGCCAAAGTTCTATAGATCACTGAATTCATTAGTTGAAAAAACAGACTATTTTACTTCACTATGTATACAATTTTTCTTTATTCTGTCTTTAGGACAACCACTCTATTTCCCATAGTTTTGGAATTAATTCAACATGTTATGACTTTCAATGTTTTTCTTTATCTGTTTCTTTATCCTTCCTATTTTGTTTTAAGAAATGCTTATTTCTTTCTCTTCTAGTGTTGATTAAACAATAAATTGAGCCGCCAAGTTGAGATCAGTGTTTTTTTCATATTTACGTTGCATTTTAGTTCAGCATCTGTTCTGCAGTGCTACACCGTGAAACGTAAAAGAAAGTGTTGGTGGTTTTACTATTTTTTTTTATTGGTCTTAACTGAAAATGCATGATTGGAGAAGGCTTGAGGGACTTATTATACTAGTATTTTCTGACATTTTAATATCAATTGGCTAGAGGCCAATTCAAACAGAGAAAGCCAGGTAATTGTTTACATAAAACTATCATAGCATAATCTGTTTATTCCTGGTAGAAAAGTTACAAAAACAAAATTTAGTAAAGGCAAAAACACTTCAGTGTGCATCCACATGTGTCATCAAGTTTCCCTGGCCTGTTCCACTCATTGAAACATCATACTGTACAATGTTTAAGCTGCCGGTGCTGTTGGGATTCTGGGCATGTACATGCAAGTGAGCATGTCCTTCTCTATGCCCACTGCCTTAATAAACTTACAGTAATTCTTCTGTTTAAAAACGGAATAATGTTGAAGAGACTGTGACAAGCTTGGGGAACCCATGTGAGATGTGGCTACAGTCATGAGTAGAGTTGTATGATTTTCTTCAAATTTGCTTAGCAAAATGTTTGCATTTTTTATTAAGTGATACGTTTTTGCGAAAGTTTACGGTTTGTGAATTTTCAAAAATAGTATAATTTCTCCAGATTGTAGCAAAATAGTGTATTTTGTGAGAATTCCAAAAATATGGCAGTACATAAAGGGTCATGTGACCTGCTATCATTTATTTCTGTGTTGGTATTGGATGGGATATGAACCTGCAGGGCATTGGTGAGAGAATCAGCGAGTGAGACATGGATGCCATCATCCACCAAAGATTTATGCGCAAGAGCATTGAAAAAAATATTAAAATGTTACCTCTTAGGCTGCGGTAATGAAATATGCTGCCATGAATGCTGGCATTCCATGGGCCCTTATGTTGTGTAAAATATGTCATGCTATAATTTTCTAGGGGGACATAGCGTTCCACTCCACTGTAGCAGTGAGCCCCCTAAATCTCGTGCCCTCTGCAAAGCTGAAATGGCTGCATGTCGACTGCAAGCATTTTGCCCAATTTGCAATTTGAGCTAAGATTGTGCTGACCTATATCAAAACCTTTGTAAACCGTCGGCTGGTGTTAGGGATTAGATATAATTGGTCTACATGTTTGTCTACATGCCTATTCTGCCCACTACTATTACGTATTGGTCCTGGAGGCATGTGGATTAATTGTAGGTTGTGATAACTTCAGAGTTCGGCATAGATTAAATTATAGTATACTGTACATACTGTAGCATTTACAACTTCATAGGTTTCTTCTTCATATGCATTGTGCTGACAGTACAATTAAAGAAAAAAACCTACAGTATGTGGTTTCAAAAGCTCTACATTCTAATTTAAGGAAATGCATACATTACTAAATCTGGCTACATTTGTGTTTATTTTCCAAACAAACTATTACTCCTGCTTAGTTAATATGCAATAGTAAATGCAATTTAAGATTCTAAGCCTATGAGAAATATCAAATGTAATATTAGCAACCTAGCTTTTCCATTTGGAATATTTTCTTTGTGTGGTAACATAAAAACTAAAACTCTTGATATTGAAGACGAGTGAGGCTATTTAGTTATGATTTTATTGCAGACATGTGGAAAATGGTTGTGGAAATATTAAAATGTCTAAACCACTAAGTCATTATTTTTTTACATTTTTTTTTAAATGTAATCGGTTTACCATGGTTGATATATATTTATATATTGATATATGTAGAGGTATCAGTACCGTGTTAGCCGAGCTTCAATAATCAAAAAACAAAAAAATAAATAGATGATACCGTTCTGTGGCTAACGAAATGCTTTTATTTGTGCGAGCTTTCGAGATACACTGATCTCTTCTTCCGGCGATGTTACAATGAATGAAGCAAAAGGTAAACTTAAAAACAGTGTCTCTTGGAATGTTATCTGTGCTGTTCCTTCCCCCGGTTTGGATGTGTTTTATGGCTAGAGGTGTCAAAAGGTGCTGTGAAAGCAAGTGAAGAAAGAGTGTGTATGTGTATCAGTGTGAATAAAAATGAATGGAGAGCCCACAGTATATACAGTGTATATAAATTCGATGCATACAGTGCATACTGGAATGTGATCTGTGAAGGAAGACAATCCCTTCCCCGTGCAGTTTGATGGCTAGAGGTGATAAAAAGTCTCTGAATGTCAGTGATGTGAGTATATGTGTGTTCGTGTTTGTGTGTGTGTGTATGTGAATATAAATAGGTAAAGAGCCCACAGTGTACACAGCGCTTTACAAAATGTGTGTGTGGAGTGGGGGGTGTATATCAATGTTGTGGGTAGGTGTGGAAATGTAAGAGGCTGTGGCATAACTACAATAGTGTGTGGAATTTATGTGGTCCCTATTGATATATAGGGTTGGAATTACATGGAGTGTATGTGTAAGAGACATCTGTGTGTGCATATATATATATGCATACTGTGGCACCATCCGAGTGCCCATAGCGGTCCCGGTTGTCTGGAGGTATGTGTCATTACAAAATGTGAAGTAGTTATGGGTCAAAATAAATTCGATGCACTTAGTCACTGTTGCTGTGAGTGGCTCCTGCAGTCCCACAAAGTATCTGCAGGCTGAAATCCCATCTTTGTGGGGGATGTTTGTGTAAAGTGACTCTACATCCATGGTTGCTAGTAGTTTTCCTGTTGGGAGGGGGCCAATGGCATTAAGTTTGTTAAGCAGGTCGGTGGTGTCCTGGATATAGCTGGGTGTGTTCCTGACAAGTGGTTTTAGAATGCCTTCCACCCAGCCAGAAATATTCTCAGTCAGTGTGCCAGATCCAGAGATAATCGGGCTCCCAGGGTTGCCCTCTTTGTGAATTTTGAGGAGCATGTAGAATGTGCCGTGTTTTGGGTTAGCTGGTATCAGGTCCAGAATTTGTTCTCTTGTGTGGATCAGGAGTGTTTTGATGATCCTGTTGAGTTCTCTCATGTATTTTTTTGTTGGATCCTCCTGCAATTTGGTGTAGTACTTTGCATCAGAGAGTTGTCTGTGCGCTTCCCACAGGTAGTCTGTGGTGTTCATTATGACCACTGCTCCTCCCTTGTCCGCACGCTTGATTGTTATGTTGTGGTTCGCCTTTAGCGATTCTATGGCTCTCTTCTCGATCAGTATCAGATTATATGTTTGTT
Organism: Ascaphus truei; assembly: GCF_040206685.1. Taxonomy (NCBI): domain Eukaryota; kingdom Metazoa; phylum Chordata; class Amphibia; order Anura; family Ascaphidae; genus Ascaphus; species Ascaphus truei. The sequence goes on from NW_027456949.1 coordinate 63,882, forward strand.
TCCTCACTTTGTCCAGGATGGTGGTTTTGACGCTGTCTCTAAAGCTTTCGATGTACCGATCCAGTTCGGGGTTGCGCCCAGTTTGTGGGGTCCAGTTGGATTTTTGTTTCTCACTGCTCATGTGCAGTGGCCCTCCTTCTGCAGTGTTGGCACGATCCTGGTTGTGTCTGACATGGAAGAACTCCTTAAGACACACAAATATACTTTTCAACACCTGACCTTACACCTGCTGTACAAACCAAAGTTTCTGAATGTCTCTCTGCTATATCATCCTGGCTGGCCCTCCGACGCCTTAAACTCAACATGGCTAAAACAGAGCTCCTCATACTTCCTCCCAAACCTGGCCCTACTACCTCCTTCCACATTACTGTTGGAACTACAATCATTCACCCAGTAGCCCAAGCACGCTGCCTAGGGGTCACACTCGACTCCTCTCTCACATTCGCCTCTCACATTCGCCTCTCACATTCAAAACATTTCTAAAACTTGTCGCTTTTTCCTCCGCAATATAACAAAGAAACGCCCTTTCCTCTGTTGCTCGACTGCTAAAACTCTGACTCAGGCCCTCATTCTCTCCCGTCTTGATTACTGTAACCTCCTGCTGTCCGGCCTTCCTGTCTCTCACCTGTCTCCCCTACAATCTATCCTAAATGCTGCAGCCAGAATCACTCTACTCTTTCCTAGATCTGTCTCAGCATCTCCCCTCATAAAATCCCTCTCCTGGCTTCCGATCAAATCCCGCATCTCACACTCCATTCTTCTCCTCACTTTTAAAGCTTTACATTCTTCTGCCCCTCCTTACATCTCATCCCTAATTTCTCGTTATGCACCATCCAGACTCTTGCGTTCTTCTCAAGGATGTCTTCTTTCTACCCCCTTTGTATCTAAAGCCCTCTCCCGCCTTAAACCTTTTTCACTGATTGCCCCACACCTCTGGAATGCCCTTCCCCTCAGTACCCAACTAGCACCCTCTCTATCCACCTTTAAGACCCACCTTAAGACACACTTGCTTAAAGAAGCATATGAATAGCACTGTGGATATTCTGAACACGATACATAAAGCTTGGCCCCCTGCAGACGCACTTACCAGAACTCCCTCCTACTGTCTCTGTACGTTCTACCTACCTAACAATTAGACTGTAAGCTCCTCGGGGCAGAGACTCCTCTTCCGAAATGTTACTTTTATGTCTAAAGCACTTATTCCCATGATCTGTTATTTATATTATCTGTTATTTATTTGATTACCACATGTATTACTACTGTGAAGCGCTATGTACATTAATGGCGCTATATAAATAAAGACATACAATACAATACAATACAATAAGACGCAGTCTTCTGAAGAACTCTTCCAGGTCACTGCTCAGCTCAATCTTGTCCATATGCTTGGTAGGGCAGAATGTGAGACCCTTTGATAATACAGAGGACTCTGCTTGATTAGGTGTATAGTCTGAGATGTTAATAGTGCAGTTCTGCTGTTGGTGACTGTCAATGTTAGTATTTTTTCTGGTTGTGCTGGCTGCTGGAGAGTATCTCATTCTCAGCCTCAGTCAAACAATACACTTTGTTTTTTGATTTACTGTATGCTGCGGTGTGCTGTCTCTTTGTCATCAGGATCCCCTTGGTCACCATATGTCTACATTTCATTTATGGGACGAGCATCTGCCTCCATTGGGAAAACGGTGAGTGCAAACTACCACGCAATTGACAGAATCCCTTGCTGCAGTGGAAGTGCTGTATGCTGGGTGATAATGGGGAAAGGCGGGGTTGCAGACCTGCCTAAGACATGCAGATGAGCATACAGTTGTATTTGCATATTTGCTTTCCTGTGGAGGGTTTTTGTCACTTTTTTTACTCACCATAACTTAACTCAGTATTATGGTATAGCCTATCCCATAGCCTCTCTTGCATACCCAGTTAAAGTCAACCCCACACTGATGAGACCCATCAAGGTCGAAACAGCTGTCTGTGGGTGGTTTTCTGGGTATGCACCTTAACCCTGGCTGTGCTCAAAGCTGTGACCATGCAGCAAGCTTAAGCCTATAGGGAACCATGTTAAAAATGGTTATTGAGGCAAAAAGTGACACTGTGTGCTCATTTGCATGTCATTTGCCAGAATCCCTTGCTGCAGTGTAAGTGCTGTATGCTGGGTGATAATGGGGAAAGGCGGGGTTGCAGACCTGCCTAAGACATGCAGATGAGCATACAGTTGTATTTGCATATATATATATCAACTGCGTGGTAGTTTGCACTCACCATTTCCCAATATATATATATGTATATATGTATAATGTATATATATATGTAAATATGTATAATGTATATATATATATATATATATATATATATATATATATATATATATATATATATATATATATATATATATAATAAAAACTTAAAAAAAATAGATGATACCGTTCTGTGGCTAACGAAATGCTTTTATTTGTGCTAGCTTTCGAGATACACTGATCTCTTCTTCCGGCGATGTTACAATGAATGAGGCCATATATATATATATATAATACATATAATGTGTATATATATGTAACGGTGTTTCCCCCACCCTCTGGGAGATTCTGCCATTGCATGTGCTGGGTAGGATGCTGAGTGGTCCGCCGATGGTATTGGGGACATATGGACAGGCTTCTGGGGTACATTACTGATCTTTATTTCTGTTGGTACAGCACCTCCATCTGCTGCAGGCTCCAGGAAGATGAAGGCAATCTCCTGCAGAAGAACTTACTCCACTCCACCCAGACATATTTCACGCTAGGCAGGGGTATAGTTAACTGGAACCTTTTATTCATTTCTGCATACACAGCAACAGTCTCTGTCTGTACAGTACAACAGATTTTCAACCTCAGGATGATCCCTGGACATCCACCCCCAGCCAAGGGTACCAGAGGCAGTCCTTACTCTTCCCTGACTCCCTAATAGAGCAAGGGGAAATGTATCACTCCTCACTCCCCCAAGGGGAGTTGACAGAGGGTGCCAATGCTAGATACACCCTGTGTGAGTACATGTCTCTCTCAGGGGTAGAGACACTGTCTACAATTAGGTGTGCAGCTCCTTAAGTACAGAGGGGGAAGGTCCAAGGTCTGAGCCCAAAATTGTGCAGAACACAGGCCTTAGCCTGCCTCCTCCTGTGTCACTCAAGGCAGTTACCATGGTGTATTTGGGGTGAAAGCCAGATTGGAATTGGCTCGGGAAATTTGTCTTGCTATAGTAATCACTTAATTGGGAGTGAACACATTTTTCCATGACTTTAGATAGTATTGGGAGAATAGAGATTGTCCTGTAGTTTGAGACAGTGTTTTTGTCCCCATTTTTGAAGATTGTGACAACTCTGGCAGTTTTCCAGGTCTTATGGATATGGCCTGCAGACAGAATAGAGTTGACTATGGAAGCAATTGGTTTGGCAATGGCTGGGGCACCAAGTCTTAGGAACCTAGATTACAGTAAGTCAGGTCAACATTGACTGATTAGTTTTAATTTGAGGATAGCTTGTGTAATTTCCTCTTCAGATACTGGGACAAATTGAAAATTGTGATCAGTGTTGGGAGAGGGTGGGATTATAGGGGTACTCTCAGAATGAGATTCATGTTTCTGGTTTGGGTTGCGTTTTGCTAATACAGTAAGTTAGAAACACAATCCACAAAGTAATCATTGAATGCATTTGCAATGTCAGTGGGATTTGTCAGAGTAATATACTCCTTACTGATATTACTTGGTTGTTGATGGCTAGAAGGCTGGAATAGATTGTTGATAACCGTCTATAAGTTAGCTGGGTTGATGTATTCTGGTGAAGATTGTCAGAGTAATATTGTGCTTTTGCATGTCTTGTTTGTCTTTTCCACATATTCCGCAGGCATCTGTAGTGATTAAGATCCTTGGTAGTGCCAGTTACTTTGTAGCTTTTCCACAAGGCATCCCTGAAATGGTAGAGAGCTATAAGGTCAGTTGTAACCACCGGAAGGTGGCCCCTCGTACTCTTATTCTACGTAGTGGAGCATGGGTATCACAGCGTTTTATGAACTCGGATTGGAAATAGTTGAGAACAGAATCACGGTTGGGAATTAAGTTGATTCTGTACCAAGGGCAGTTTGACAGATCAGCCAGAAACTGTTGTGGGTTAAAGTTTCTAAATGTTCTAGTAGGAGAACTTTATGGCTTGATTGGGGTGGTTTAATTTTCCTTACACAGTACACTATTGCATGGTCACTGAAAATGTCAGGAAGGATGCCAAAGGATTGGATTCTGCTGGGATTTGAGGAGAGAATCCAGTCTAGCAAGGAATGATTGTGAGATTTCAGGTTTATCCGTGTGGGTTTGGAAATGAGTTGCGTTAGGTTAAGTGACTTGAGTTGTATCTGGATTTTCTGGTTTTTAGGGTTTAGCCAATAATAGTTGAAATCCCCAAGAACAAGCAGATCACTCTTCTCATTCAGAGAGGAAATGGAGCCAAGAAACTGGGTGATATCAGTCAGGGACTGTAGAGGGGCTTTAGGGGGACAGTAGATGCCAGCAACCAAGACGGGTTTAGAAAAGAAAAGGCAGAATTTGCCAACTAGGATTTCAAAGGAGAGTGGGCATGAGGGGCAAGGCCGGAAACACTGTATAAAGTTTAACTGCAGGGGTTTTATTTACAGGGATTAAATCATACAACAGGCCCACAGTCCCTTTGAGTAAAAACAAATCATAAAATAAAATACCTGTTCCCGTTAAGGAAAATATCTCAGTTTTCTTCAGCCCTTTCTAAAGACTGCTGGCCAACTGTACTGGTTCCCAGCTAAAACATGCCCTGACATATGCAACAATGGTACAGGCTCTGCACACAATAATAAGGGTTTTGCTTTTCTTAGTCCTTTTGGAGCAGATGCCCCTGCTTTGTACGGTCTTATCGTCCTTCCGCCCTAGGGGAACTAAGCCCCACGTTGAGCTCAGAGAAACTCCTCTGTAGGTCCACTGTGTCACTTTCACAGATGGGGAGACTGCTCCTCTGCCCCTTCTCTGAGGGAAAACAGCCAGTCTCTCGAACGATAAGCGTTAATATATATATAAAATAAAAAATGAATACACGATACCATTCTGTGGCTAACTAAATGCTTTTATTCTTGCGAGCTTTCGAGATACACTGATCTCTTCTTCCGGCGATATATATGTATGTATATGTATAATAATATATAATATGTTGATTATTATTTACAGACCCATGTTACATCTTTGCCGTCACATATTAGGGACAGCTTGCATGTCATAAACTCTGTCTCGAGTACCCAGTGGCAACCATAATACATTTGGCCACTTGTGATAGACAATCTCTCTACACTTGCATAGAGCACTCAAAAGGTCTGGCAGCAACAAAACAGTTTTTAGATGGTGATAATGGGATGTCTGATACACAAACACTTTTATTCTTTCTATTATCGAGTTTATCCTAACACATAATTATTTTCTATTTCAATCACAATTTTATCTTCAGATCTGTGAAACGGCCATGGGAACAAGGTCGCCCAGAGCTATGCCAATCTGTTTATGGGTTGTTGGAAAGAAAACAATGTTTGGACTAACAACCCAGCTCATAAGTTGACTAAACGTGTAGGGCTTACGTCATCACATGATTACCGATCAGCTATGTGAGGATTCCCCTGGCTGGGGTTGCTTTGGAGGCTGAAAGAGCGGGCAGCTTAACTCTCGCTGACGGTGGATTTAAGATCAATACTGCGGGGAAAGAAATCGTGAGTTCGGATACATGCTTAAGGGCTATTAGACTTTTTTCAACAAAATGGATTCTTGTACTCTCTGGTGGATGGTACGAAGAGGAAGTTTACACTGAACTATTCCGGATCAGTTTATTCAGGCTTCCCTGCAATTCATCTGAGGAGCCTAGCTGACGGGTTAACGTGTTTCACTTCCAGGATCATCTACCTCTGGTACCATATTGGTGAGATCGTTCCTACACTTTATTCTCCCCTAATGTTCTTTCTATTTTCAGCCATAAAGACTGGCATTCTATTGAATATTTCATATAACATCTACAGTCAGGATTGAAAGTACTATCTGCTTCACAATATAGATTTGCTATTATCAGTCCATTGCATTTCCTCAACAACCAGTTGTTAGTATTTATTTCACCTGGATATCACTTACCCTCCTCCAATTGGTATTTTTTTACCACTGATCGGGCATTTTGTGTTTGTTTTATATACATTTTATGTACAGTAGAGGCAACGTTTATTCTAACATTTGCCGTAAACTAGCCGGGTTACATTCAGGGTATGTTCTGGGCTAGTTTGAGGCACGTTTAAGGCATTTCTGCATTGACTAACGACCCATAGGATTAACACAGCAGGGATCCCTGGCAGTCCAATTCAGTTTGAATGGGACTGCCAGGGACCCCCGCTGTTAATCTGATAGGCCATTAATCAATGCAGAAATGCTGGGGCTAGTTTAAGGAAAGTTTAAGGCATGTATTCAGAATGTACCTGGGTGTTTCCTGGTTTTTTTGGGGAATTGCCACTGGTTTTTGTTCGAATAAGAGTTGCCTCTACTGTACTTTGTATTCTCATTATATTTTTATTGCATCAATTTATATACATGGTATCTTTGATATAGGGACTTTGTTTTCCCTGCTTTTTAATACATTTGTCCATATTGAAATTTACTCTTAGAATTTTGTGCTCATATTTTACCTTTGCTAAACATGTATGGATTAGGTCAATCCACATTTCAGCTACTGTACATTTTTCTATACTATCTGGTTCTCCTTGATCACTACATGTTTATGATTTAGAATTTTGCACTCATTTTTCCTGTGTGTGTGTGTGTGTGTGTGTGTGTGTGTGTGTGTGTGTGTGTGTGTGTGTGTGTGTGTGTGTGTGTGTGTGTGTGTGTGTAAGTGTAAAAAACACAAAAACAAGCCTGCAACAGACTAAATAAATCACAAAAAGACCAAAGTCAGTAAAGTAACCTAAAATGTAATAGAATACTGACGGTGCTGGGGATAGTGCAAGATTGAAAACAAAGGAAGAAAAAAGAAAAGTATGCCACATAAAGCACTCTGGTGTACAAAAGTATAACAATTTTATTCAAGGACACATGACATACATACAGTAGATAATACAAAACTCTCACATACCGCAAAAGTGTGGAACACAACCACATGCAAACCCAAGTAAATAGGAAAGCCTCAACATAAGCCAGTTACAAAGTCTAATTCCTTCCCCTGGGGAACTCACCTGGAGTAATGAAATGGGTTGGGACAGATTCATTGGAGCGTTTTTAGCCAATAAGCTGTTAGTGATTCTCTTGCTTAAAGAAAAAAAAAACCTCCCATTTCTATACAGCAAGGAATATCTATATATCAATAAATAAAGAGAAGCAAAGAGAAAAAGGGGGAGCACAGGTTTGAGAGAGGATAGGAAAATATACATTCAATGTGAATGAATCAAATATTCCTGAATTGGTAGGAGCAGGGGTGGTAGTATGTATAATATAATAAACACTTACACGGCCTTGTGTAAATGCTGTCGCGAAGGCTCTTTTTCCTCTTCTCCTTCTTCTTTTTCTTCCTTTTTTTTCTTCTTTCTCTAGTGGTTTTTCTGCTTTCTTCTGGATAGACGCCTCTTCGGTCTCTCGACGAGGTTCAATTATGGTGTCACCCTCGGAGCAAGAGATAGACACAGGTTAAGGGACAAATAGTGGTACAAAAACAAACCCAATTCAGGTGGTGGGAAAAAAAGGTAAATGCAGAAAATACTGCAAAACACTCACACGGGCGAATGTGAGTGCACTCCTAGAGGGGATCTTGATCCTCCTCAATTGTTGGGATGTATATACAGAGCTCTTCTCTCCAAGTAATAAACCATTGGTAGGGGAAGGGGATATATCAAAGTTAAAACAAAGATACTCACACGGCCACGTGTGAGCTCACACCGTGGTTTGGTATCTTTAAGCCTCCTTCTTTAAAGTCCAACACTGCTGCCCGGTGGAGATGTTCTAAGTGCTGCAAATGGCCAAAAATTGACTCTAAAAATGCCGTGTAACAACTAATCTTTAATGGAAATAAAACATTTTAAAAACATTCTAAAAAGCACTTGGTCTACCAAGACCTATGTGCCAAGAAATAAAAGAAAAGAAACAGACAGGCCAGTCCTAAGGGAACTTTCGCAGGTACTCAGGACTCAGCTAGTTTTGCCCGCGTCCGGGCTTTCTGCTGGGCTCCTGCTTCCTGCTCCCGACGGTGGCCGCAAACGTCCAAAAAGCTTTAGGGTCTTGAGCTATGCGTTTCGCCCTCGTTTGGGCTTCCTCAGGCTCCGTAGATTGGTTTTAGTTAGGGCTCCTGTTCATATATAGCCTCTCAGTGTCCAATCATATCTTCTCCCTAAAGCAACCTCCCCTCTCTCTTCAATCGCCGTACCGGTAAAGTCCTTAATGAAAGTGCAAATGGCAGACCACAATCGCTGCCATTACACATGCCCTATTGTTTTTAAAAACCAATTAGAACGTCTGTGATTCCTTACCCAAGTAACATAAATTGGGTAAGTTGCGCGTTTGATGCGTTCTAAATGCGCATCATTGTTGGTTCATTTCAATAAACTATTGAGAGCTAAAAAGAAATTCAATAATTCATTTGGTGGTTCTTGTCATTCCTCATAAAAAGTGGTGATACAATTCTTCCATTTATAAATCTATGATTTGTCTTCTTAGTGTAAATGCCTGTCTTAAAGTTACACAGATAATCAATGCTAGTGAATATAATACAGTTGATTAATTAAAACTAATAACGCAATATAAATATTTTAAAACAAATAAACCAAAGTCCTATGTAATAAAGTACATAGTTGCCATATATGTAGCTCAAAAAACATTAATTAGTAGTAATAGATGTTAATTTCAATGCAGATTCTAGTCTATATGTCCCTAAAATTATCCATCGGGTCCAATATTCACGATTTTAATTATGACATTTTTAACAAATTCCTTAAAGATTCCTTAAAAATTCGTAGACTTGAAAGATCAATTAGGCAAGCTATGCGATCAAATATACTGCCCATCCCCTATTAAAACTCCTTGGAGGTAGTGTCGTATATAAACATGCACGAAGTCTCAAGATGGTAAGTAGTTGTTTTTGTCTGAAAAATAGATCATAAAATATTGTAAGTATGCATGACCTATAGAACTAAAAAATATATTCAATGTTACAGAACTGAATTGAACCAAAATAAGCCCCTCATTCAAACACAGGTATACCATGAGTGCCGTACAGTGAGTGTGCACTCTAGTTCATGTAGTGGTGGGACATACTGGAAATTAAATGAAAGCTCCAAGGTCTATATCTATATTTAGACCCCTAGGGGTCAGAGTCTTCAGTCTATAAATCCAGTATGTCTCCCGTTGACAGAGTTTCTGGAGTCTATCTCCACCTCTCCAGTGTATACTGACCCTTTCGATCCCCTTAAAGCTAAAGCCTTCTGGGTTTCCTCCATGATACAAACTGAAATGCCTGGAGACACTATGTGTCATCACCTGTTTCCGTATGTTGCCCATGTGTTCCAGCACGCGGACCCTCAGGGGTCTTGAGGTACGGCCCACGTACTGGAGTCCACATGGGCAAACAAGTAGATAAACTACGTACTCCGTACGGCAATTTATCATTTGTTTAATTTTAAAATTTTCTTTAGTAATGTTTGAGGTGAAGTTGGTTTTATCCCCCTTTGTTGCCTGTTTGCAGACCTTACAGCTATGACAGCCATAAAAGCCCACTGGAGGGGTTAACCAATTTCCTTCTTTTGTTGGAATATCTTTCCTGAATGTGCTCGGCGCCAATTTCGATCTTATGCACGGTGCTTTTCTAAAAATTACTTTTGGCACCTCAGGAATGTGTCCCATTAAAACCGGATCTTTCTGGACTATATGCCAATGTTTTTTAATTATGTCTCTAACTGTGGCTGCATCTGTGCTGTAAGTGGTGATAAAGGCCGTATTAAAACTAGTGCCCTTCTTTTTTATGGCAGGTTTCAATAGGTCACCTCTTGGAATTAACTCTGTTTTTTTAAAAGCTGCTTCCACTAATTTCGGTTGATACCCACGATCTAAAAACCTCCCCTGTAACACTTGTGCCTGTTCTTTAAAAATTCAGTCGTCAGAACAATTTCTTTTGATTCTCCTAAACTGGCCGTATGGGATGTTATTGAGCCACTTTGGGTGATGGCAACTCGAGGTTAATAGAAAATTGTTTGCATCGGTGGATTTAAAAAAAGTTTTCGTTTTAATCTCTTTCTGCTCTATATAGATTGTAAGGTCCAAAAAATGTATTGATTCCTTACTATGCTCCGATGTAAATTCTAAGTTTACTTGATTAGTATTAATGTGGTTAATAAACTCGCCTAATGTATCTTCACTCCCCTTCCATAGGAATATCACATCGTCAATATACCGATGCCAGACCAGGTTTGCGCCAAATGGGTTATTAGACCAAATGTTATTTTTCTCCCAGTCTGCCATGAAAATGTTGGCAAAACTGGGCGCAAACCGGGTCCCCATAGCGGTGACACACAGTTGGAGATATATCACGTCGTTGAACCAAAAAGCGTTATGTTCGAGTATAAATGTTATGCTATCTAGAATGAATGTGCACTGTTCTTCTTGAATAAGTGTGTCCCGGGAAATTACTCTTTGTACTGCAGTACCAAGTGCTCCCCCTTTTTCTCTTTGCTTCTCTGTACCATTAAGGATCCTGGATAGGTCCTACGGGGTTTTTTTGAGTCATAGGAAGAGACTTCAGAAGCAGATGTGAACCTTGTATACTACATAAGGTCGTTACGTTCGTGTTATTATTGTATTATCTATTCAGTCACTTTGTCTAGCGGGAGCGCCCGGGAACTTTTTCTTTGTTATTATCAATAAATAAAACCAGACATTCCCATATCTTTAAAGATAGTGAAAAAAAATGTATTGCAAGAATCGACATTTCTGTTTAATTAAGAACCTTTTTTCAAAAAAATTTAAATTTCGATTATTAAAATATTTTTTTTGACCACATTTTAAGACCTGTGTGGGTCTAGCTAGTTTGCTCTATTTTGCAAGTTCTAATTTTTACTTGGTGCACCCAGGCAAAATATTGTTTCCAGCAGAGCGCCACTGCTTCGCCTATATGTCATATTGTCTACTGTATCTATCTAACGAATGTTAGATCATATAAAGTATATATATATATATATGGGTAAGAGCAATAAATGCTTAATTTAGAGGATTTTGGCGTTGTTGTACAGTATGTACTGTGTTAGGCTGAGCTGTAATTATCTACATTGTGCAGCACTTGAGGGAACTATTAGGATATTCTAATGCGTAAAACTGTGTTTTTGTGGAAGGGCAAATACATTTCTTGTAAGCCTGTATTGTGAACATGGTGTACAATTTTGGAGCTTACCATAAAAAAAAACACATTATGGAACTGGAAAGAGTGCAGGGACATTTAACCAAACTAATTAAGGGAAAAGAGGTGTGACTTAACACATGTGGAATGCTGTTAACAAAGGTATCCTGAGTCATTACAAGTAACTTACAAGGGAGTTCTTCACCACAAGGACAGTACTACTTACTGTATACCATAGAATCATCCATTGAGATCAGGATAGGATTTCACTAGGAGCAAATTAAAGGGTTCTTTGTACCAAGGGCAGTGAAAGTCTGTAATTTTCTACTGTGCGTTTGGAGAACGTGATGGCAAATACAGTAAGGTTGTTCAAGAATAGATTAGACATCTTTTTTTTTTAGAAAACAAGGATATTCAGCGATATGACAGACCAGTTAAAATATAGGAAGAACATCGCATAAAGTTAAGTTTGCGGACCTATACTTATTCTCAACTTGGAAAAAGACAATAGTGGTACACAGCTGATGGAAATGAAGGGCTGGAGAGCAGAAGTACTAATAAAAGAAAGTCGTGTGTGCTTAGCACACAGATTTTAAGTGAAACTTATTTATCTTTGGTCACTGTTTTGTCACAGATATTGTATTTGTGATGTTAATATTTGTAATTAAAATTCAAAACACGTCAGTGGGAAAACGCAAAGAAGTTTGACTTAGGACGCGCCTGCTCGGCACATACCTCTGTTTTAGCTATTTGCACTTATATAGTTATACTAAGGGCTCGTCCAGGGTGGTGCTGAGCGGGCGTGCGCGCTTACACTGGACACGCTGCGACAATGCACGTGTCCTTGGTGAGCGGGCGGGCGCGCCTGCTCGGCGCTCAGATGCTTGCCGAGCGAGCAAATTTGAATTTGCCGCTCGCAAGTGCGTCACTTGAGCGGTTCGCCCAATGAGGGCGAACCAGCTCCTTGACGTAGATGCCGCGCCCTCACCTACCCACCCGGGACGAGACCTAACTGTGCGTGCGTGCCTGCGAGCGTCTTTAGTGCCTCTGTGTGTGTGTGTGCCTGTGTGAGTGTGTGTCAGCCTGTATGTGTGCCTGTCTCTTTGTGTGTGTGTCTGCCTCTGTGAGTGTGTGTGTGTGTGTCTGCCTCTTTGTGTGTGTGTGTCTGCCTCTGTGTGTGTATGTGTACATGCATGCCTTTGGGTACCTCTATCTACCAAGTGCCGAGCCTGGCTGCCATTCCGCATGTGCGCCAGTCTCCAAATGCCACTGCGCATGTGCACCTGAGATAGGTCGCCACTGCGCATATGCGGCGACACCTGGCAGTGTTTTTTGCGCATACGAGAGCGCGCCGGTAATGCGCGATGGGCATGAGCGCAATGGCAATGTGCGACAGGCGCAAGCAACGACGCACGCCTTTTAAGTACCGTGACGTCACTCGTGTTACAATTTTTGTTACAACGCAAGGATTGTTCCCCATCAAAACCATGCAGGTGCCAACAAAGAAGTTTCACTTCAAAAATATATAATTTAATGGACACATATTGCAAAAAACGGAGGAGGAAAACCTTTAACCCGTTTCATGCCCTAGCAGCGCTTTATCAAAGAGTGAATTACACATGCTTGGGGTTGTTTAAATACCGGTCTCTGATTGAACATTTCGTCCTGAGGGGAAGCACAATGGTAAACACCTGAACAAGGAATGCATGAGGAAGGCTGAAACCCCAGACCGACCCAGACTCGCTTTCAGGCATCTCGGGGAATGACTGTAGCATGTCGGTAGTACATGTATAGCACCACTGAAGATAATATTTTGAAAATACAATAATGTTATATACAGTAATAAGGCAGATGACATGATTTTTGCGACTGTTGCGGTCTTAGTAGTTCCAGATCTCCGTCTCAGGCCGTCCTGTGTGTAAGCCATACACTGACTACATATATAGTATGACCTACTACACCTCTTGAGGTTTCTCACATTAATCAAACTGACATAACTATTGCCAGCAAACATTGAAGAATGCACTCATTATATGTGACTTTTTTTTATGACTTTTTTTTATGCACTATTTATTTTTGTCTTTTCCAAGAGGGTTATTTCATCACTGGAGATTTTGTAGCACTGACATTGGACGTGTTCCGCCCATTACGTTTTTCAACTTAAACTACTATGCTATTAACATGGCATCAAAAAGTGGACTTTGCATTTTACAAACACCTTCAGTTAGTTATACTGTATGGCAGGCTTGCAGGCTTTTGATGTTTACGGTACATTTTTTTAAAATAGGATAACACCAATAGAAGTACAAGAGAGCATCTAGTCCTTGACGTAATGAATTATGAATAATACCAATCCTTGGTTGCAAAACAGTCCTTAGTCACAATAGTGATGTCAGTCTATTTGCTTGGAGATACTTGCTTGGATTCCTCAGTATTAGATGACTCTAAAAACATAAGAGGGAAAACAGACAGACCATTGCACAGTAACCTCTAAGGGTTGAAATTCATTCACTCTGCAGCGAACTACTTACATCAAGTAAGTGGTAAAAGACTTTGAAAGGTATCTTTGTCTTTATCTGTAAGGTGCAGGGCTGAGTGGCTGATTGCCACAGGTTCCCCAAATCTTCAATTCCACAAACTCTCCAGATCACGGTACCCATACAATTTATAAAATGAACATAGTCCCTCAGGGATCTGTACTAGGACCCCTGATTTTTAACTTGTTTATTAATGACCTTGAGGTTGGGATCGAGCGCAAAGTCTCCATCTTTGCTGATGATACTAAATTGTGTAAGGTAATAGAATCAGAGCAGGATGTAATTTATCTTCAGAAGGACTTGGAGAGACTGGAAACGTGGGCAGGTAAATGGCAGATGAGGTTTAATACAGATAAATGTAAGGTTATGCATTCGGGATGCAAGAATAAAAAGGCGACTTACAAAATATAAGGAGATATATTGGGGGAATCCTTGATGGAGAAGGATTTAGGAGTGCTTGTAGACTGCAGGTTTAGCAATAGTGCCCAATGTCATGCAGTAGCTGCAAAGGCAAACAAGATCTTATCTTGCATCAAATGGGCAATGGGTGGTAGGGAAGTAAACATAATTATGCCCCTTTACAAAGCTAGTAAGACCACACCTTGAATATTGAGTACAATTTTGGGCACCAATCCTAAGAAAATACATTATTGAATTAGAGAGAGTGCAGAGAAGAGCCACCAAATTAATAAAGGTGATGGACAATCTAACTTATGAGGAGAGGCTAGCTAAATTAGATTTATTTACAGTACATTAGGAAAGAGGCGTCTAAGAGGGGATATGATAACTATATACAAATATATTCGGGGACAATACAAGGAGCTTTCAAAAGAACTATTCATCCCACGAGCAGTACAAAGGACTCGGGGCCATCCCTTAAAGTTGGAGGAAAGGAAATTTCACCAGCAACAAAGGAAAGGGTTCTTTACAGTAAGGGCAGTTAAAATGTGGAATTCATTACCCATGGAGACTGTGATGGCAGATACAATAGATTTGTTCAAAAAAAGTTGGACATCTTTTTAGATGGGAAAGGTATACAGGGATATACCAAATAAGTATGCATGGGAAGGATGTTGATCCAGGGATTAATCTGATTGCCAATTCTTGGAGTCAGGAAGGAATTAATTTTTCCCCTTAATGGGGTTTTTTGTTTGCCTTCCTCTGGAACTAATAAGTAAGTATAGATATAGGATCAAGTATCTGTAGTCTAAATCTAGCATAGGTTGAACTTGATGGACCTGCGTCTTTTTTCAACCTCATCTACTATGTAACTATAGTATGGTACCAAACACATTTTTTTTACAACATGCAAAAAAACACATGAACTGCACTCACATATTCAAGGATCTTGCTGCGTAATTACAACGTGCCGTCCGCAGCTTGTGTACCCAGAGCACTGCGCCAGCAGTTGGGGTCGGATCCGCACCTCTACTTCTCACAGCCACGACTCCACATTTGGATACTCCTCTGATGACATCGCCGCTGTGCAGCTACTCTTTTTCCAATGCTGACGGGCTCACGCTGTATACGCAAAATAGGCTCCACCCTACGCGTTTCGTGACTATTGATGTCACTTCGTCTGGGGTATGGAGCACTAGCATTCATGTGGACTTATTCATAGCACACAAAATTAACTCTGTCACTCCCAATGTAGAATGTTAACCAGGAAGACTAGATAAAACACACAAATTAACCACTGAGGCCCTACAAGATATGGCCATAACATAAGGACCATCTTTCTCCCACACAGGAGAAATCTCCTGTATGCCTAAATGTCTATGCTAAACAAAAAATAATAATTATTTAATGAAATTATACATACTGTAATTAAAAAACATTATAAAAATGATCATAAAAAATGTATAAAAATACATATGAAATTGGAGTTCTATAAAGATAAAATAAATATAAAATGATATAAAATATAGAGAACCTGGATGACAATAATATGGCAGAGATTAAGGAGCAAATAATGAAATAAGGAGAATTAGATCAATTTTGAAGGTGATAACCAAGCTGCAGTTTGTCTAACTATCTTTAAAAAAAGAGGCCAGATCAAATTATATATTGAGCCCCCCGGGGGTCAATGTTTTGAGGGTGTATATCCAGTAGCTTTCGCGTCTGGATATTAAGTTGACTCTATCTCCCCTCTCCAGTTGTTTTTGGGGCAATCAATGCCTTTACATAACAACCCCCCTGGGTTCTGGTTGTGTTTCATTTTGAAATGATTTGTCTCCAATCCTCTTTTCATATTGTATACGTTCTGCAAATCTTCTGTTCAATGGTCTACTTGTTCGCCCTACATATTGGAGCCCGCTTGGGCATTCTAACAAGTAGACAGTGTAGCAGCTTTTACAGTTCATAAAAGACTCTATTGGAAAAGTCCTTCCGGTGGTGTTGGATTTAAAGTCCCTACATTTAGAACTATATCTGCATCCTATAAATTTCAAACAAGTAAAACAACCATTTAATTCCTTTAGCCAAGTGATATTCTTATCTTTGGTAGAACTATAGGGGCAACTGGGTGCTACAGTAGCTGTAGTTTAAGGTTTTTAGCATTTTTAAAGATTAGTTGAGGATTTTTAGGGAGTATTTTACAAAGTTGTTTATCACCATGCAAAATTCCCCAGTGTTTTTTGAATATCCTGGTAATTTTGGGGGCCATATCATTATACTTTGTAATAAACGGAATTAATTCCATATTTCCAGATGTTACTTAATTTTTTATTACTGCTCATAGAAATGAGCTCATCCCTGTGAATTTTCCTCACTGATTCCAATGCCTTAGTAACCTTATTATGACTATAGTCCCTTTCAATACATTTCCTTTTCAGATCGGCTGCTTGTTGGTTAAAAGTCTGAGCTTGGGAACAGTTACGTTTGGTTATAAGAGACTGGCCTTTCGGGATGTTATTAATCCATCTCGGATTATGATGGCTGGATGCCAAAAGATGTGTTGGCGTCTATCTTTTTATAAAATGTCTTCGTTTCTTTAGTTCCCTGCTCGACAAACAAGGTCAAATCCAAAAAGTCTATTGACGTTCGACTAGTATTGAATGTGAACTTAAGGTTCCAATCATTTGCATTTAGGAATTCCTGGAATTTCTCTAGATCCTCCTCGTTGCCCCCCAGATACATAGCACTTCATCTGTATAATGTTTCCATAGCAACAGGCTCACACCGAATGGGTTGCTGGACCAGATGTGGTGTTCCTCCCACAAACCCATAAAGATGTTAGCATAGCGCGGTGCAATCCTGGTCCCATGGCCGTGCCGCATATCTGGAGGAAAAGTTATGGGTCAGAATATATCTTATCCCTTCTAATATAAAAGTTTTGAAGTTCTCTTCCAAACTCATATCCTTGTCAAGCACCCTTTTAATAGCTCCGGTTCCCAACACATGATCAATCACTGTATATAGTGAGGTCACGTCGCATGTGAGCCAGATATAATGATCTTTCCATTGAAGATCTTTAATTGTATTTAGAACACTTAGGGTGCGGGGGCACCAAAATCCCTGATATACTACCCCAATATCAATCCCACCCAATTATAGGAAGTAGTGCTACCCCTGTGGACCATTGGTGCACGTTTACCACCCTGTACCCAGGTACTGCTGACTTTAAGCAGGAAGATCCAACTGATCCCACGACGTGAGACCTCTAAGAATCATTCCGTTCCGCGTGCGTCCAATTAACTGTGTGGGGTGAACTCCTGCTGGAGGGTCTCACCTTTAGAGTCTCTGATATATATATATATGCCTGGGTCTGTCCCTGACCACAGGCCAAGCACACGGCGTGGTATCACTTACTGATGCTGCACCTTTCACTATAAGCGAAGGGTAGCGTCCCTATCTGGGGCCTTCCCTATAGCACCACAAGCTGAAAGGGTAAGGGGCCTAGCTCGGACCTGGGGGTTATGTGGCCTAGTCTGGGAACCACATGCACCCAGATACTACCTACTCCCTTGCAGTCCCTGCTCCAACTGAAGCGTGGTCTCCCAGCATGCCAATTGTATCTCTTTTGCTAGCCGGCATTTCTTGCTCCTAATAGGCTAACACTGGCCATGTTGTAAGCAGCCCCGGGGGCTGCTGGGACCTGTATTTCTTTGCGGAGCTGTTCTAATTTCCGTCGCAATGCTTCTGTAATCTGCGCATGCACTTACAAGATGGCGGCCTCTGCTTGACGGTGTGCCACAGAGATCCAAAGCACTGGAGCGCTCTCACTACTGCCTGCAGCCTCCCTGGAGCAACCCCAACATAGCCGAGTGCTTCTGCAGCCTTCCCCCACGTTCCCGCACCCGCCACAAAGGTAAACGGGGGGGCCAGGGCTACACACAAAAGCCTATTTCTTCAAATTATTAATTGATGAAAACAAAGTCAGCATAATTTGTTAAAATATTTATTTGCAGTGGTTTGTTTGTATTTGTAAGAAAAAAGATAAATAAGGGGAGCGCAGAAATGCAAATGTACAGAGATAAATTGCCAATAGTGGATTGGCTAATGAGAGAACCAAACCACCACACACTCATTAATGCACAAGGATTGAAAAAAAAACCGCAGTCAATGCACTTACTTGGTGATGTTTAGTCAGGACGGGGATGGTTGTAATAAAAAATGTCACTTACATGGCCATTTGTAAGTAAAAGGTCCTTAGACCTTTGTTTTGTCACTCTGTCTGTTAGAGCCTCCATTGAGTTTCCAGCTGGATGCTTCCACAGGTGAAGGCTGTGAATTAACCCCGTCACGGGATAACCTCCCAGAATCAAGCAAGGTGCATGGAGAGTGTATTAGAGTAAAACATATTTTTATAAACATATAAACATATAAACATATATAACAAAAGATATTTATTTACACAGCACAAGTACACACTCACAAGTACACACTCACAATCCTCGGCGACTACGGCAAAGTCTGTGATCACTATGGCACCAGAGTGTCCCCGCTCCCGTGTACGGTATGCAGTTCTGGAACACAGTCAGGATGGACAACTACGGTGGCCTCCGAGGATCAAAACAGTCCCACAGATGAGAGCAACACGTTTCGCTGAATACTCCGCTTCCTCAAGCTCGATTCATCGTTTTTCCAACCCTTGTGCATTGAGTGTGTGTGGTGGTTTGGTTATCTCATTAGCAAATCCACCATTGGCAATTTATCTCTGTACATTTGCATTCCCCTTAATTCTCTTTTTCTTGCGTATCTCACTGAGGATCCTGGAAAGAACCTTATAGGGTTGAGCAGCAGGCATTGGACTTTGTCATAGTGTACCAACATTTGTGTGCATGCAGGGGCCCTCTAATACGATAGTATCAGAGCCGTTTTATTCACGTTTATAGAGAGAGCGCTTTAGTTTTTTGTTTGTTTGTATTTGTGGCATGTGGCCTGCAGTTTCTGTACTTGAGAAATGTCTATGTACAGAAGCAATGTTAGAGCAGTTTAGCTTGGAAAGATATTATTTTAGGTATTTTTATGGCAATAAAAAAAAGAAAGTAGAGAATAAAAAAAAAATGTGTATTTTGATCAGTAAATTGTTTGATTAAGATACATTTTTAACCTTGTATTCTGTTTACAGAGCGTTGGTACACCTTGGAAATACATATGTGCTGCAATAATAATTTAAAGTTCAAGGCAACATGCAATGATATAGTATTCATACAATAATGTAATGTACTTACAAGAAAGCCATCAGTATGATATAAATGTATTACAGGGAGTTCCATCAGAGGCCCTCGCAATTCAGTCTGGAATATAAATTACATTAATAGAAGCTACAAAGACGTTTGTGAAGTAAACTCATAAGCCATATTGTTCTCTAAATTAGGTTTGAGTTGAAATCAGAAAATGTAGCTTTGCAGTAAAGCGTATTTTGTCACGGGCCAGGTTAATGCAGCATTGTTTCGCTTTTTCATCTTTTCTTCTCAGAAAGAGTTATGCTTCCAGGCTCTAAATCAGATGTTTCAGTTTAATTAAATGAATCTGCAGTGTCCACACTTGTAATGGCGCGCTCTTCCGCCTCAAAGACTTTCTATACTTCTCAGTTCCTTTCCGTTCCCCATTAGATGTCTCTCACACCATAGGTTTATAGCAGCACCGTTTCAAAATGCATGTTATTTTGCATTCTTTTTACCCAAGACACAAAACTCTGTTTTTCTGTTTTAACACTGCCTAAGGCCTCGTTCAGGGTGCTGGCTTCGGAGGGAGGGCGTGCTGACGTGCTTGCTGCAGTGAGAAACAAAGTATTCAATTTGAATACTTGTTTTCAAGGTAGCTACTGCCCTGCCTCCGAAGCCAGGCGTTGCCGCTGACGACAGCTCAGTAAACGAAAATTTCGTTTCTTGGAGCTGAAGCCGCGTCACAGGGACCAAGGCAGCCAATGAAATCATTCTTCAGAATGATTTCATGGCTGCAGCTTGGATACTTTAACCCTGCAGCCTGTAGCCCCGCCCCCTCCCCAACGCTGAAAAGGCAGCTGGGGGATAATCACATGTCGCCAGCAAACTCCCAGCACTGCCTCCCGCACGCCCCCCCTCCGAGCCCTCAGCTGCCTCCCTGAACGAGCCCTAAGCATGAATTGTGAGCTTTCCATGTTTTAATGTTTAAATCAGATCTGATGCTCTCTCTATCTATCTATCTATCTATCTACTGCTGTGGCCGAGTTTATTCGAGCATTTGCCCGGTCTCGGCCGCAGCAGTAACCTGGCGCGCGCCGGAGGGTGCCGGGCGCGCGCCGAAGCCGCGGAGGAGCGCCCTCCGATCGGGGCTTTCTCCCACCGCTCGCCGGGTCCACCGGAACCCCCTGCTGCCGTCCCCCACATTGCGGGACACCAGGCTCCCACGGGGAGCCCTGGACGCACGTGCAGGGGGCGCAGGCTCCCGATGACGCGTGACCGCGCGTCGGTGACGCGCGGCACGCCGAGGGAGTGGGGCTAGCAAGCCGGGACATGTCCCGGCTTGCGGTACTAGCCCTACTCAAATTAAACGTGTCGCCGGTGTATCTATCTATCTATCTATCTATCTAAATGCACTGTAATCTCAATCTTTGTCTGCTGTTTCTATCAAATGCGGCATAATTTACTAGTACAATATATTATTTGTTATGAGTGTTGTTCTCATCAGTTTGATTTAATTGCTTGAGCAATATCACTCGGTATAGTACTTCTTTGGTCCACCAACTAGCGTATTTGACCAATCACTGGGACATTTAATTGTCATTTGCTACTACCACTAAAGTCACTTACAATATCTGAATAAAAACAAAATTAAAATATAGAGACATTGCTAATAAAAGCTATTTCAACATGGCTTACCAAGACCATCCAAAAAGGCTGATAAGCCACCAAGCGTTCTTTCTAAAAATTCATGAAATACTATCGGGAAACTGAAATCGTCCTCGTAAGAAAGGAATCCATTTTAGTTGGCTGCAGTTAATTTCTTTATGCAGTTAGTTCTGTGCTAAGGCATGAGCAATATACACATTGATTTAATTTTATTTCACCATTTGTCCTTTAATTATTTGTTCTTTATGATTCAGTTGTTATAATTTAGTATCTAGCACTGAGATCACCAATCTAAATAAACAGTCGTTTTCTTGTAGGTATTAAATAAAACTCATCTTGCACTAATTTCTATCCTTTTTGTGAAGGAGTGCGTGGGAAAAAGATTTGGTTTATGATTGCAATGTTCATCCTCCTACATTCGGTATGTCCGGCATAAGTTTACCTTGATATTCTATTACAATTAGATTGTAAGATCTTCGGAGTAAGGACTCCTCTTCCTAAATGTTAATTTTGATGTCTGAAGCACTTATTCCCATGATCAGTTATTTGTATTATTTGTTATTTATATGATTGTCACTTGTATTACTACTGTGAAGCACTACGTATATTAATGGCACTATATAAATAAAGACATACATACTGTTTTATATATTGTTTAATACCTGGTAACCTCGCATTCAGATTCTGTGGTACAGAATTGACCTATGTATCGTTGTCACTGCTTTTCCTTCGCCAAATGATACTGACTGCAGTATATTACTAACTTGAGCTTTTTTCCTGGGTTTATCTTGGCCTGTGGAAACATGTTTTTCTTTTGCAAACATCTCTTTAAATTTAAACAGAGTCAACAGTCTTCAGTTACAATCCAGGCATTGTTTTTTTGCAGTTAGTATAGGGCAATGAAGAAGTCTTTTAGATGTTGGTAGCTGCAGGGCTGCTGGAAAGGCTCAAGTGTTATTGGGATGGCAAGTGTGTGTTTTGGGAAAAAATATATTAACAGAAACAACTGTGTTTTTCATCACAGAAAATACTGGATTAGTGCCAATGTTGACAGAAAAAAAAGAGAGAGAGAGAGGCGCCAGTATTAGGAGCTACACCAGCTTCATGAAGATTATTCCCTCTTGAATACAGAGGATAGGAAGGAGCTGTAATTTTGAAGTCCGTCCGGATGCAGCTTTTGATGAATGATGGCGACTTTTTTCTGTTTACTTCTTCTGTTACACATGCTATCAATGATAGAAAATCAGTGGCATTTAAGTCATTTTGGATTCAGTTATTTTGTCTGATGATTATTTTTTTGCCAGAAGTTAGGGCAAACAAGTGATGTGATTGTATTGTACTACTAGATCTCTGTTATTTGTTTGAAAGAACAGCTGTGATGAGGTTATCATTCAGTTTAATATAATAGAAACAATGCATTCCCAGCACTCCCTTGTTATAAGTGAAAGCAGGCACTAGTGGGTTAAATAAGTAAATTATCTGTAAGCTATCGCAGTCAAAAAGTACAAAAATTATATATATATTATTTACTGAGTATTCCTATCAGCTGATGCAACAAACTCAGATGCAGAATGTAAAAATCCTAAAAGCTTTACCTACAAGGTGTATGTTGATACTAAATCACGATAACAGCCGGTATGCATAGAAGGTGTGGATAGTGAAGGAAGTTTATACAGCGAAATACAGGTAAATAAAGTATATACAATGAGGCGTATGCTCTCAATTTGTTATACATTCATAATGAACAGACATATGCAGAAAATAGTCATGAAATAGTCTTAAAGAATATGGTATGTATTGTGAGTAGCAGAAACCCAAAATAGGGGTGGATTAAAGGCAAAGCGCGTTCTTCTGACAAACAAAGTCTATGTATGTACAGTAAGAGGGGCAAACATTTTTGAGCCACCATGTTTTGTTTGTAATCTATTCTAGATAAACTAGATCTGCCCGCTCTTGTTTTATAGCCAGTTTCACATCTTCCAATACAACTGAAAGGTGCTGTATAAATGAGCAATATTGGATCAGCAATAAAGTGAACGGATTATATTTAGTATCACAGTATCTGACATTTTAATTCTTCTTTCACAATCTTTATATGTTTAATATCTTAGCATATTTGGGTATGAATGCCTAACTATAAAACACATGTAAATGCATTTCAAACCATGTGCAATACACATTATTTCTCCAATATAGAGGCTCATAAGATTTTCGGGGCAGGGGCTCCTTTTATAGTGTCTACTAGTATGTATGAAGCACATTCCTATTATGTCCCATGTGTTCCTGCTGTAAAGTGCTATATACATAGATAGCACTATGTAAATAAAGACATACTGTATATACATATCTATTTGGGAAAAGAAAGAAGCAGGATCTCAAAGTTGCAGTGCAAAGTTATAATACAATTTTGTTTAATAATCAAGTTGTTTGTTTGTCTTCAAGTCAGAAATCAACAAAACTGTTAACAAGGACAACCCACTTACAAGTCCACTCACATGTCTGTCTTGTTTATTAAGCTTTGTCTAGTGTTAAACAGTGATTATACTCTTGATATTTGGAGTATGGGCAAATGAGCACATTTTTGGCCATATTTACTAACCAATGTTATGTCATGAAACACCCTCTGACGCTGGAACACATCAAGTATGGACAGCTCCATTATGAGCGTCCTCAATTTACAGCGATACCATATGTTGCATGTCACATTAAAGCAGCAATACTACACCCCCCCCCCTTTTTCCCTTATCGTATTTGCATATATAAAGCAGGTGACAATGTATAATTCTACATTCTTACCTAAACTGGCAATTGTTTTGTGCGCCTGTTATCAATCTGTAAAAATCCTTATGGTGTGCCTAACATAATGGCTGCTTCAGTCAGTGTAACTCAGCAGCTACAATGTATCATTTTATTACTATGGTAACATGATCTACTGTTACAGTTTCCAGCTCAAACTTATATTGGCAACAAATTATCACAAACAGGAAAGTGTTGCAAAGATGTTGCACTTCTTGGGAGGTGGGCTAAAAATCCTGCTATAGAAATCAATGGATGCTTTAAAACTCGTTAAAAATGGCATTAAGAGTTGGATAGTAATGAAAAAAACTGCAGTATTATCTAATACTAACTGATTTATTTTAAAAACAAACATGTACAATTTCACGTTTTGCTGCTTTAGAAATGTGTACTGCTAAGCTTGTGTAAAAAACAATAACAGTAATTAAGGATCACTGACTCAGTTTCCGATTGCATTATGTATAGTAGTTTGTAGTTTCATTCAGTAGTTAGCTGGTGGTTAGAATTCAGAAACTGATTTCATGCAGACCAGTGGTGTAGATAGACATGTGCGCACCCCCGGGCAAAAAAAAAATTCAGGGCCCCTTTAGACGGACGTTCACAGAGGTACACAATTGGAGACTTTATAAGGTGAAATTATAACAAGGCTTTATTGTGCCTTTTCCTTAACATCAGGAAACCATCCAAACAAGGGGGAAACACAGCTTCTATTCACTTGGGAGTGGTTCTAGTGAAATACTATGCAATTCACAACTCCCTTAGTTAAGCATGTCTCCCAGCCCCAAACACATAGCATGAAATGAACAGATATAAAAAGTCTTGTAATAAAAGTCTTATCTGTTCCTTGTAGTTTAGAGGGAAAATCTTCTCTGTCCCTGGTTGCTACCTTTTCTTCAGGGTTTGTCAGCATTCAGGTTTAGAAGTTTCCCCTGTGTCTTGGAAGCAGCTCTGCTGTGTCTTCTGGCAGAGCTCAAGACATGGTCATCTCCAGAGATCTGTGTTCTCTTGGTCAGTCTCTCCTGGGAGACTCAAGAACCTCTGCTCTGTCTCCAAAGTTCAGCTCACACGTGAGCTAAGGAGTCACTTCCTGTCTCAAAGGCAGGCTTTTTCTAAGCCATCTAAATCAGGCAGGTGGTGTTAGTTAATTGCCTACCAGCAGTTAGCCACCACACTGCTGGATTAGAGGCACATTTGTGAACAGGGATAAGTCCCCTGTTACATACCTCCCCTGTTTGTGGGAAGCTCGGGCTTGCCACGGCCAAAGCCTATCCTTCCACTCTCATTCTAGATATCTCTGTGACTTGAATAAGAGTGGATGGAGGAAGAGAACCCTCAGTCCTGCTGGATTGGAGCCCTTTCTCCAGTTTATTTGTGTCTCCTCCTGAAGGTGCTTGAGATCAGCACCCCTCAGTCGCTCGAGGAGGACTTTTTCTAAGTATAGTCTTTTTTCTACGTGCGCGGTCATGAGATTTCCCTCGCGTCGGGTGCTCGTCCTATTGTAGGCAGACTGTATAGCAGCAGTTGCATAGCGTTTAAAAACAGCCCTTTGAGTTTTCTGCTCTTGAAGCTGTCTCTCTGCCCTTTTCCCACTCAATGGGGTTGCTAGTTCAGCCTTCTCGAGGTGCGTACGCAGACCTTGCAGTTGGTTCTGCAGTCGGTGCTCTGCTTCAAACTTCTCACCTTCCAAAAGTCTATTTATTTCTTTAAGCTCGTGCAGCTTTTCATCCATGGTGGAAATAGTAGCATTTGCAGTATCTAGCTCAGTCTTGAGATCGTCCAATTCTGTCCTGGCTAAAGAGTACATTGCGAGCACATATTCCTGTAGCTTCACGTTATTTTTCTGTAGCTCTGTGTAACCATCTTCCTTTTGTTTCAATTGTTCACGGAGCATATCACAGTCATGCTTGGCATTTTTCAGGGCATCTTCAGGGCTGGTCAAGGGATCGTCACTCACTGGTTCCGGCTCCACTTCCCTGGGATGGTTGGTTGAGGGTTCCTCACTGTTGGCACCGGACAGACGCTTCTTTGGGGTACACGACTTCTGCCTTGGGCCCCCTGGATATTCGGTTAACCGCGGGATGAATTCTCCATTTTCTCTAGGCTGCAGGGCAACTAGGTCCCCCTTTTCCTCCACAGGATCTGCGGACGTGTCTGTTCCTTCCACGGTAAGTGAAGAACCGTTTTTCTTCTTCTTTTTCCGCTTTTTTGTTTTGGATGACTCTGTCCCATCCGGAATACTGGGGTCTCCTTCTTTATTTGATACTTTAGCAGCTTCATTATATACGCCAGGCTTTTCTTGCAGTTGCTTTAGCTGACAGAAATATTGGGCGATCTGCTGCTCCCGCTCTTTCTCTTGTCGACCATATCCGTCATCATAGAGGGCGGTCTTTTCTGTTCGTGCCGAGTTCAGGCACCCCCACCATTCTTGGGGTGTTTTGTGGGTGTGACTCGGTTTCAGTTCCCTGTTAGAGATGTCTTCCTCTTTATTGGACTGGAAGGGCCACTCTTCCGTGGGGTAGGGTTCATTACAGGAATGCTGCATCTTGTCCTCCATTTTTAGGCTATCAGGTGTAATTTTCTTCCTGACCTCAGGAGGCGCTATTGCAGCTGTTGCCACTGTATTTTCTAGAACCCCCAATTGTGGTAGTCCTACAGGTGGACATATTTTGCTTGTAGAGGTCGTAGCTCTCACAGGCATCCCTGTAGACTTTTCTTTCTTGGGTAATTTTTTACAATATCAGCAGTACTGTGCATGCATTTTCTCTTATCAGGTATACAAGATGTGCAATTGCTAGGTAAAAACGTCTATTTGCTTTATACCATTTACTTGCTAGGTGTAATCTCTCATTAGGTATGCTGAATGTGTAGTTGCTAGGTAAAAACTTCTGTTTGCTTTACACCATTTACTTGCTAGGTGCAATCCCTCCGCTTCAGCAACAGAATTTGGTTTTCTGCTTGAGTTCAGTAATTTTCAGTCTCATCCTTGGGTATTATGGCATTCACACTTCATACTTTGGGTGTCTTGTTTTGCTCCCAAGATATATAGGCAGACTTTTTTTTACTTGCAGGAAAAAAAAAACATTCTTTGCAGTGGAATATTTCTTTCACTCCCGGCAGGGTGACTCAACACTCAGCAATTGGCTTTGGAATACCTTTTACACAGTTCAGCAATCCCTTTTTCCCCTCTAGGGCAATTTTACACTCAGCATTTGTTTGCTAAAAATTCCCCTGCTTCAGCACAGTCTTACATCAATTTTTCACACTTTCTGCATATACTCCATTCACAGCTGGTAGTCCTATGCGGTGTGGCAACCTTTATTTGCAAAATCAGTACCGCTCGTGGGTCACCATCTGTATTCACTGCTTCAGCGAAACTTTTGAAAACAACAAACACCTATCCCTTTTTAAGGGCTGACTCACTTCTTGAACCCTGACTATGACTGGAAGGCAAAACCCCTATTTCAATGACCATATTACACTTTGTGATAGGCAAATAAGGTTTAGCTGCTTCAGCAGTCTCTCTCCTCTTGGGATTGGGGAAAAGAGTCCATCTGTGGTTTCAGTGTGTATCACTTTAACTCTGGTCTCTGCTGCCTGAGAGTTTTTTTTTTTTTTTTTTAAGTTGCTCAGACTGTTTGTAGGCAAAAAGCATAAAAAAAATTTCACAGAAAAAATCTCCGGTCCTTTCAAACTTCAAAGACGACCTCTCGTCCCACTTCGGACACCATATGTAGACAGACGTTCACAGAGGTACACAATTGGAGACTTTATAAGTTGAAATTATAACGAGGCTTTATTGTGCCTTTTCCTTAACATCAGGAAACCATCCAAACAAGGGGGAAACACAGCTTCTATTCACTTGGGAGTGGTTCTAGTGAAATACTATGCAATTCACAACTCCCTTAGTTAAGCATGTCTCCCTGCCCCAAACACATAGCATGAAATGAACAGATATATAAAGTCTTGTAATAAGAGTCTTATCTGTTCCTTGTAGTTTGGAGGGAAAATCTTCTCTGTCCCTGGTTGCTACCTTTTCTTCAGGGTTTGTCAGCATTCAGGTTTAGAAGTTTCCCCTGTGTCTTGGAAGCAGCTCTGCTGTGTCTTCTGGCAGAGCTCAAGACATGGTCATCTCCAGAGATCTGTGTTCTCTTGGTCAGTCTCTCCTGGGAGACTCAAGAACCTCTGCTCTGTCTCCAAAGTTCAGCTCACACGTGAGCTAAGGAGTCACTTCCTGTCTCAAAGGCAGGCTTTATCTAAGCCATCTAAATCAAGCAGGTGGTGTTAGTTAATTGCCTACCAGCAGTTAACCACCACACTGCTGGATTAGAGGCACATTTGTGAACAGGGATAAGTCCCCTGTTACAGCCCCCTCATTTCTCTGCACCTCTCTCTCTCTGTACCTCTCTCTATCTATATCTCTTCTCTCTCTGTGCCTCCCTCTGTCTCTGCCCTCTCTGTCTCTGCCCCCTCTCTCTCTGCCCCCTCTGTCTCTGCCCCCTCTGTCTCTGCCCCCTCTGTCTCTGCCCCCTCTGTCTCTTCCCTCTCTGTCTCTGCCCCCTCTGTCTCCTCTGTCTCTGCCCCCTCCTCTCTCTCACTGCCCCTCTCTCACTGCCCCTCTCTTTTTTTGCCCTCTCTCTCTTTGCCTCTCTCTCTCTTTGCCTCTCTCTCTCTCTCTCTCTCTCTCTCTCTCTCTCTCTCTCTCTCTCTCTCTCTCTCTCTCTCTCTCTCTCTCTCTCTCTCTCTCTCTCTCTCTCTCCCTCTCCCACCTTCTTTATCTATCTCTGCCCCTCTCTCTCTGCCCCTCTCTCTCTCTTCCCCCTCTCTCTCTCTTCCCCCTCTCTCTCTCTTCCCCCTCTCTCTCTCTTGCCCCTCTCTCTGCCCTTCTCTCTCTGCCCCTCTCTCTCTGCCTCTCTCTCTGCCCCTGCCTCTCTCTCTCTGCCCCTGCCTCTCTCTCTCTGCCCCTGCCTCTCTCTCTCTCTGCCCCTGCCTCTCTCTCTCTTTGCCCCTCTCTCTCTGCCCCTCTCTCTCTGCCCCTCTCTCTCTGCCCTCTCTCTCTGCCCTCTCTCTGCCCCTCTCTCTGCCCCTCTCTCTCTTTGCCCCTCTCTCTCTTTGCCTCTCTCTCTGCACTGGCCTCTCTCTCTCTCGCTTGCTCACTCTCTGCCCCTGCCTCTCTCTCCCTGCCTCTCTCTCTGCCCCTGCCTCTCTCCCCCTCTCTCTCTTTCTGCCCCTGCCCCTGCCCCTCTCTCTCTCTCCCTCTCCCTCTCTCCCTGCCTCTCTCTCTCTGCCTCTCTCTCTCTCTCTGCCTCTCTCTCTCTGCCTATCTCTCGCTCTCTCTCTCTCTCTGTCTCGCTCTCTCTCTCTGTCTCGCTCTCTCTCTCTGCCTTGCTCTCTCTCTCTGCCTCTCTCTCTCTGCCTCTCTCTCTCTCTCTGCCTCTCTCTATGCCTCTCTCTCTGCCTCTCTCTCTGCCTCTCTCTCTCTGCCTCTCTCTCTCTGCCTCTCTCTCTCTGCCTCTCTCTCTCTGCCTCTCTCTCTCTGCCCACTCTCTCTCTCTGCCCACTCTCTCTCTCTGCCCACTCTCTCTCTCTGCCCTCTCTCTCTCTCTCTGCCCTCTCTCTCTCTGCCCTCTCTCTCTCTCTCTGCCCTCTCTCTCTCTGCCTCTCTCTCTCTCTCTCTCTCTCTCTCTCTCTCTCTGCTGCTCTCTCTCTCTGCCTCTCTCCCTCTCTGTGCCCCTGCCTCTCTGCCCTTGCCACTCTGCCTCTCTCTCTGCCTCTCTCTCTCTCTGCCCCCTCTCTCTTTGCCCAACCCTATCTCTCTCTGCCCCCCCTCTCTCTCTCTCTGCCCCCCCTCTCTCTCTGGGATTCCTCTCTCTCTGGGGTATCTCTTTGGCCTCTCTCTCTTTGGTCTCTCTCTCTCTCTTTGGTCTCTGCTCTCTCGCTCTCTCTCTCATATCTTTCTTTTCCCTCTTATGTATTTCTCTCTTGTACTTAATTTTCTCTGTGCATCTCTTCTTTTCAATCTTCTTCCCTTTCATGTCTGTTTTTACCCCTGTGCTTTGACCCTTCCCCCTCCCTCTCACCTTTCCCAGCCTGTCTCTCAGGCAGCAGCTCCACGCTGCTGTACTTGAGGCCCCGCCCAGCAACGGAGGCTCTGCAGAGGAAGGAATTTCCCTTCTGTCCTCCCTACTGCATCTCAGGGCCCCGTCCCCTCACCCAGCCCCGCCCACATGCAGAGGAAGAGATTTCCCTCTGTGCTTTCTGCCCGCTGCAGGGAATTAATGTGCCCCATTTTTTGGGGGTGGTTTTTGCCTGGGCTGCCCAGACTATACTGTAGCTACGCCCCTGGTATAGATGTATATCTACCAAGTTTCACCACCGTTTCTAAAGGCTTGCAAGTGATCTGGTTTACTGTAGTGCAGAAAACAATTATCAACTTTCTGTACAAAATAGATGTCGCTTCAATGTAGCATCCCCAGAACAGAGCTTCTGTAGTTGCTGTAATAAAATTGTCGTAACCACTGCTAGCACATATTCAGTTGGTTCATTAGGGACAGTTACTAGCAAACAGCGACTTGAAACATAGTGGAAAAAAATAAAAATTATATACATTTTTCAGGAGAACGTGCTACTTGGGAGTTGTGCACCAAATATCTGATAAACTATGTCTTCTAATGAAATAATACCACAGGCTCAGTACCACAAGATTGGCGTAAAGCAGATGTGGTGCCAATATTTAAAAAGGGAGCTAGATCACAACCGTGAAATTACAGACCTGTAAGCCTGACTTCAATAGTAGGAAAACTACTTGAAGGTTTAATACGGGATAATATTCAGGAATACCTAATGGAAAAAAAAAATATTAGTAATAGTCAGTATGGATTTATGAAGGATAGATCTTGCCAAACTAACCTTATTTGTTTCTTTGAGGAGGTAAGTAGGAATTTAGACCAGGGTAATGCAGTTGATGTGGTCTACTTAGATTTTGCAAAGGCTTTTGATACGGTTTCACACCGTACAAAATACGGTGTACAAAATAAAGAAAATTGGACTCAGTAATAATATATGCACCTGGATTGAAAACTGGTTAAAGGACAGACAACAGAGGATTGTCATAAATGGAACTTTTTCAGGTTGGGCTAAAGTCGTGAGTGGAGTACCTCAGGGATCGGTACTGGGACCCCTGCTTTTTAACTTGTTTATTAATGACCTTGAGGTTGGGATCGAGCGCAAAGTCTCCATCTTTGCTGATGATACTAAATTGTGTAAGGTAATAGAATCAGAGCAGGATGTAATTTATCTTCAGAAGGACTTGGAGAGACTTGAAACGTGGGCAGGTAAATGGCAAATGAGGTTTAATACAGATAAATGTAAGGTTATGCATTTGGAATTCAAGAATAAAAAGGCGACTTACAAATTAAATGGAGATATATTGGGGGAATCCTTGATGGAGAAGGATTTAGGAGTGCTTGTAGACTGTAGGTTTAGCAATAGTGCCCAATGTCATGCAGTAGCTGCAAAGGCAAACAAGATCTTATCTTGCATCAAATGGGCAATGGATGGAAGGTAAGTAAACATAATTATGCCACTTTACAAAGCTTGTAAGACCACACCTTGAATATGGAGTACAATTTTGGGCACCAATCCTAAGAAAAGAATTATGGAACTAGAGAGAGTGCAGAGAAGAGCCACCAAATTAATAAAGGGGATGGACAATCTAATTTATGAGGAGAGGCTAGCTAAATTAGATTTATTTACATTAGAAAAGAGGCATCTAAGAGGGGATATGATAGCTATATACAAATATATTCGGGGACAAAACAAGGAGCTTTCAAAAGAACTATTCATCCCACTGGCAGTATTAAGGACTCGGGGCCATCCCTTAAGGTTGGAGGAAAGGAAATTTCACCAGCAACAAAGGAAAGGGTTCTTTACAGTAAGGGCAGTTAAAATGTGGAATTCATTACCCATGGAGACTGTGATGGCAGATACAATAGATTTGTTCAAAAAAAGGTTGGACATCTTTTTAGATGGGAAAGGTATACAGGGATATACCAAATAAGTAAACATGGGAAGAATGTTGATCCAGGGATTAATCCGATTGCCAATTCTTGGAGTCAGGAAGGAATAAATTTTACCCCTTAATGGGGTTTTTTATTTGCCTTCCTCTGGATCAATAAGTAAGTATAGATATAGGATAAAGTATCTGTTGTCTAAATTTAGCATAGGTTGAACTTGATGGACCTACTGTATGTCTTTTTTCAACCTCATCTACTATGTAACTATGTAACTATGTAACTAGAAAGAGATTTGATAACTTCATAAGGCACACTTTTTAATGGCTTAATGATTATCATTATTATTATCTTTTAAAACTGTTTTAAGCTAATAAAATTGCAGCGGCTTACAAGTTAATAGGCAGCAGTAAAATAGTTGCTTTCATCATAACACAAAGTGTAAAACTGTACTACTGTGGCATGACAGGAAATAGCATAATTTAATAGTAACGTGTGTACAAATAGGTTACATTGGAAATACTCTTCTTGTTGAACTTTTATTTAATGACTGTGTTCCTCTTTCCTTGAACCATACTGTATGAATGCAAGTTTGTGGAATTTTATAGAGGAAGCAGAATAGGTTTTACATTACTGAAGCTATTTCTAAAGTAGAACGTTGTCCTGTACTGCACAAAATCTAAAGTTATTGCCATTAATAACCAGGATGTTTGTTGCTTATAAAAACACATTTCTGGCAAAGCAAAACTTAACCTGGCTATTTAGATTATGAAAAAAAATGCTTATTTTAATGGCTTTGTGTATTTGATTTCACCGCCAATAAAGACTTACAAAGCACAATTTGTATATAAACAAATAGTGCAAGCGCAAATAGCACAGTGACTTAATATAAAGTGTATCTAACCCTAGTGATTAGTGATAAATATTTAAATGTATAATTACACCGTCCTTGGAAATAATGCAGCTCCCAAAGAAGGACTCTCCAAGTCATAACCTGCTGCCCAAGCACAATTTGTTCATAATTGGAAGAATATTTCCCCTGAAATCTGCCCTAGGCTTGAGCTCATCCTACCATGGAATTAATGACAAGTAAATGACCCCCCACTGGTATTATTCATTAAGCAAACATACAAACACAAAAAGGAGACTAATTCATGTTTTCACGAAGAAAACATACAGTAAGTAGCACAGTATCTGGTATATATTTTAATTTGTTTTATGAAATGCTTAAGGGTTGTGAAATGTAATGAAGAAAGTTCAGTGATTAAGTCCTTGTGTTTGCGGTTTAAGGTTTACCAAATACAAAGGTTATGAACTAGTCTATAGACCTTTGCCTCTGTTACAAATGTTTTTCTTTGAATTTCAGAGGCTGTCTATAATTCTTGCCTAATTCTTCCAAGTAAAAGAAGAGGTTAGTCAGAACAATATACACAGTATCAAACTAAATTATAAATAGGAACATTGGCAGGCCACCAAATATTAAGTCCTATGAAATATGTCACTTGAAAAAAGCACATTTCTTATGACTTATTTGCAAATTGTGATATTGGTAATGGACAAACAGAGTTCATAATAGATGATATTATGATCAGAGAACCTTCAAACCCTTATTGCTCTTTTCTTCAGGTGAACTGTTTTAAATGTCTTATTATAGATAATAATCCCATCAATTGAGCCTCTTGGAATATTCTGGGTATAAAATAAATAATTCCAGTGTGCCATATATAATTCCTATTTTATATGTTGTTTAGCAACTTGGTTTGTTTTGAAACCATAAAAGGACATTCTCGGGTATCTCTGAAATGAAATTACAAAGCTAGTGGCAGAATTGTTACCTTAAGTGATTTGTGGTGGAACTTCATGTCGATATTGAAAGAAGAAAAGTGAAACTGCAGCGATTACAACATAAATAATAATTCTGCTCCTCTTTCTGTTTAGCTTGTTGGTGTCTGAACTGGGTGTTTTTAGCTATTCTATCAGTGCGTGCAATCTTTTGCTCTAAAACTTTCATACGCTTGATCGCTTAGGCTAAAAAAGATCCGGCAAAGATCTAAATGAAGTTAAGAATGCTGCCACCAAGACATAACCTTTTCCCAGGATGTTTAGTTTTGTAGTTCCGCAGTTCCGCTCTCTTACTGACAATGTGGCAATGAAATTAAACATAAAATTGCGAGCAACTGCATGTGTTAAAGGGGTTTGTGCCCCTTATTGGATCTACTGTAACATGCTTACTATATAATTCCACTTAATAGAATGTCACAGTATCATTTTTGATCATGAAATTCTCCCAAAGTACCAAAATGGTGTGGCTGTATGATTTATTTCTTAACAGATAGTGAATGAAAGCAGCAGGAAATAGTTATTCAATAAATAACAAGAATTCTATCATTTAAAATCAGAACTTCAAAAGAAACGTAACGTTTCTACTGTTGTGTGGAAAAAGTCTTAAACATAGAGACATATTTAAACAGCAATATATAGAAGCAAAACAAAGCTTTAATACTCAGTTGGAACAGAGAACAGAGACTTTTTCAACTATCAGAAGCATGGACTTTTCAACTTTGGAAACAAGCCAGACAAAATGATTGCCAGATTGATAAAAAGAAGCAATGCAGTCTGTGTATTTCAATCATGAAACTTAAGCAGGTTAATGGAAACTCTAGCCCAAGACAAATCAACAACTGTTATAGAAAATTCTATCATGAGCTCTGTGACATACTATAAGACCAAATAAGGCTGGAGAAATGGCGACACTACAAATGTGAGCCGTACAAAAAGACTTTGCTGTCTTGTAATAAGTAATAAATAAGGAAGGGGTGAGGGGGTGAGCTCTTGCTACTGTCCTAGGAACGGTGCCAGGGGTAAATGGAACTAGGTAACATATAAGGTACTTGCATAAGCAAGCGAGAGAACCCCTTTAGAACAAGCACTCGTGGGGTGATAAAGGGTATGGATAGATAAACCTTTATTAAATAATTAGGGTAACAGTAAACACAAAACTCTTAAAAACAAATTAAACAGCTAACTCCCAGTCCTATAGACTAGGCTGGTTGCCATGTAGATCTAGGGAATCCTAATTAACTGGCATAAGCAGGATAGATGTTTAGCTTATGCCTCAGTGAGGTATATAGATGTATAGATATTTATTGTCTTGTCATAGATGTACCGGACACGACATATAAATTAATACCTACACTGAATGAATTGATTCAAAGAGTGTACTCATGGAAAGCATCTAGTAAGTGATGAGTGTACAGTGTCACAGCACTCACATACTGAACAAGTATACAAATCAATACATCCAATTGGGTACTCCAATAGATATGAATCAACAAAGATTATATATATAAAGGTCCCTAGAAACGACGCATAAGTATATAACATAAGGTTAAAAAGGCTACTATGTAGCTAGAGATAGGCTGAAGGCCAAGTACATAATATGTACAGGAGATTTCAACATGACACATTCACAATCTCTGTCTGGGATATAATGCCTCAGCCTATTCGGGAGTTCTCACGTAAGTGAATATTGATAAGTGAGTAACTTCCCACGAACTTCCGTGGAAACGGCACCGTATAGTAAGGTAAAGTTATGTAAGCAATTTGTATTTCAAAGTGCAACAGTTTTCATTACTGTGCCCACATTATGAAGTGGTATAGAGTGAAGGTCTGGGCTAAATACCCAGATATACTTAGTATAACACTAAAGTACTCTTTGCACCTCCCACCCGGTGTGGTGTATTCATGAACACCACCGGACATTTAGTTAGCCGGGTGAGGAAGGGGTTAATGTTGGATAACACTCTAAGTATATTGTCAGGAGTCTACCCTAAGGTCTGTTATAGGACTCACTAGATGGTCTGTATATGGATGGAAGGAGCCCCTATGCATATACACTAGATAGAAGGGCCCTCTTAATGTATGTCCAATATACTGTATACAACTCCAATCCGGTGTGGTGTATTAATGAACACCACCGAGCATTAAATTAACCGGGTAGGGAGAGAAATAAAAAAGCATTTCAAATACTGTGTCAAGTGGGTGATGGCGTCTGTGAGCGAATTGTAATGATATTAATAGCTCAGATCCCCCTATGTAGGTAAATGTGTGCAGTGAGGATAAATATACACTCAGTTGTTCTGTGTTATAATACCATCTTGATTGCTATATAATGTACACAGAACACACAAAGCACACAGTGTCAAATTCACTTTGCATATGAATGAGAGACTTCCACCCGGCGTGGTGTATTAATGAACACCACCGAACGTTAGCTAGCCGGGTGGGGGGAGTCTCTGTGGGGGTAGAGAGGCGCCTAGATACAGCTCACCCTTGCAGCGATCGCCTCGGAGTTGCGTTCCACACCGCACTGACACGTGCTGACGTCACGGAAGTGCGTCCCCCACCGACAGCTGTTTCGCGTCGCTCTGACGCTTTCTCAAGGTGATCCCGCCTCCATGGTGGCCGATGTGTTAAATAGGCACATGTTGTCATGGCAACGGTCAGCGCTAAGGTAAGTATTAGATCAATAAAGCTTTAGTTTTGTGTCTCTTAATTGTACCGAGTAATGGCAGGTATCTTAGGGATTAACCTGAATGGTTACATCGGGAGTGGGGGTAGAGAGCAAATATGTGACACATTGAGCAATGAGGCAATTTAGGCTGTGAATAATCAACTATATACAGTAATACTGGGATCAAAAATAGGTAATTGATTATATGATTGATTATATGATCGATACTGGTGGTGTGAAGGCAAATTGGTCCCTGAAATCATACAGAATAAGTGGTTTAAAAATATCTGTATATACTTATCTCCGTTGTTTGGGAGCAAGATTGGGGGTATATATATAGGGGGGGGGGTTTGGGTGAACAGGAGGTCAATTGGGACAATATTAAGTACCAGTATTGGACCTAAGAGGACATAAGGGGGGCATAGTCACCCAGATGTTAACTGGTAAGTTGGCGTTTTCCCACCCCTCAGAGACGGGGAGTGGAGGAAACCAGTGCCGGGATAAATACATACACTATCTGGCTTCATGTCTGTGTTGTTTAGCCAATAAATGGGGCAAACATAAAGCCCTCGTTCAGGCCCTGCGGGTACAGGGTACCTAGTGTATAAATCCACTTCGCCTCTTTTTTCAGAAGTTCATGGTCCCAGTCCCCCCTTCTAATGGATTCTGGAAGTTGGTATATGCCTTTAAAGCGTAAATGTGAGGTGTCCCCCCCATGTGCAGTGTTGACATGTTTGGCCAACGGGGTATCGATGTTGTTCCGTATGGTCCCTATGTGTTCAAGGACCCTCCTTCGTAATTGTCTGCTTGTTTTTCCCACATATTTTTTGCCACATTGACACACCGCCTGGTAAATTACCCCAGTAGTTCGACAGTTTACGAAGTGGCGTATTTGAAATGTCTTGCTATCATCCCAATTACCAAAGGTTTTAGTAACCTGAGCATATTGGCATGCACGGCACCCCTTACATTTATAATTGTCCGGGGATCTTTTGTCAAGCCAAGTACCCGAGGAGATAGGTTCGAAATGGCTATGGACCAAAAGGTCCCTGATGTTGGTCGATCTCCTACTGACCATTGTTGGTCTAGGTTTCAAGACCCCCCGTAGGTCCGTGTCCTCCAAGAGAACATGCCAATGTTTGTTGACAATGTTGGCGATGGTTTGCCATTGTCTGTTATACGTGCCAATAAGACGAATAATTTTTTGCTCATGTGGTTTTGGTGTGGGATTAATCAAAGATGCCTGTTGGGTTTGCTTTGCTCTGTTATAGGCCTTTCTGACGCTGTTTTTACTGTAACCTCTGGCGAGGAAACGTTGGCGCATGGAATGTGCTTGTTTTTCAAATGCCTCATCACTCGAGCAATTTCTCTTTACTCTTAGGTATTGGCCCGTTGGAATGCCCATTAAGAGATTATGGGGGTGATGACTATCGGCATGTAGTAAACTGTTTGTTGCAGTTGATTTGCGGTGTGTTGTGGTCTCAATTCTACCATTGCTAGCACGCGTAATTCTCAGATCTAGGAAGACTATGTTATCTGGTCCAATATCATAAGTGAGTCGTAGGTTGAGGGAGTTACAGTTAAGTTTATTGATGAATTCAACAAACATGGTACGAGATCCGCCCCAGAGAATGATAATATCATCGATATACCTTGCCCATAAAGTAATATGGGTAGTATATATCTCATTCTCCTCTGTGAACACTACTTCTGCCTCCCACCACCCCAGGTACAGGTTGGCATATGAGGGGGCACATGTTGTCCCCATGGCAGTCCCCTGTACCTGGTGGTAGAGTTTGTTGTTAAACAGAAAGTAGTTTCTAGTCAATACAAATCGTAGCAGTGATTCAATGAATTGGTTATGCTTGGTGTACAAAAGGTATACAAGCCACTCTGTACTTCCTTAAAACAAGGGGCCTTTTGTACACCAAGCATAACCAATTCATTGAATCACTGGTGCGATTTGTATTGACTAGAAACTACTTTCTGTTTAACAACAAACTCTACCACCAGGTACAGGGGGTGGTGGGAGGCAGAAGTAGTGTTCACAGAGGAGAATGAGATATATACTATTCGTCTTATTGGCATGTATAACAGACAATGGCAAACCATCGCCAACATTGTCAACAAACATTGGCATGTTCTCTTGGAGGACACGGACCTACGGGGGGTCTTGAAACCTAGACCAACAATGGTCAGTAGGAGATCGACCAACATCAGGGACCTTTTGGTCCATAGCCATTTCGAACCTATCTCCTCGGGTACTTGGCTTGACAAAAGATCCCCGGGCAATTATAAATGTAAGGGGTGCCGTGCATGCCAATATGCTCAGGTTACTAAAACCTTTGGTAATTGGGATGATAGCAAGACATTTCAAATACGCCACTTCGTAAACTGTCGAACTACTGGGGTAATTTACCAGGCAGTGTGTCAATGTGGCAAAAAATATGTGGGAAAAACAAGCAGACAATTACGAAGGAGGGTCCTTGAACACATAGGGACCATACGGAACAACATCGATACCCTGTTGGCCAAACATGTCAACACTGCACATGGGGGGGACACCTCACATTTACGCTTTAAAGGCATATACCAACTTCCAGAATCCATTAGAAGGGGGGACTGGGACCATGAACATCTGAAAAAAGAGGCGAAGTGGATTTATACACTAGGTACCCTGTACCCGCAGGGCCTGAACGAGGGCTTTATGTTTGCCCCATTTATTGGCTAAACAACACAGACATGAAGCCAGACAGTGTATGTATTTATCCCGGCACTGGTTTCCCCCACTCCCCGTCTCTGAGGGGTGGGAAAACGCCAACTTACCAGTTAACATCTGCGTGACTATGCCCCCCTTATGTCCTGTTAGGTCCAATACTGGTACTTAATATTGTCCCAATTGACCTCCTGTTCACCCAAACCCCCCCTCCCTATATATACCCCCAATCTTGCTCCCAAACAACGGAGATAAGTGTATACACAGATATTTTTAAACCACTTATTCTGTATGATTTCAGGGACCAATTTGCCTTCACACCACCAGTATCGATCATATAATCAATCATATAATCAATTACCTATTTTTGATCCCAGTATTACTGTATATAGTTGATTATTCACAGCCTAAATTGCCTCCTTGCTCAATGTGTCACATATTTGCTCTCTACCCCTACTCCCGATGTAACCATTCAGGTTAATCCCTAAGATACCTGCCATTACTCTGTACAATTAAGAGACACAAAACTAAAGCTTTATTGATCTAATACTTACCTTAGCGCTGACCGTTGCCATGGCAACATGTGCCTATTTAACACATCGGCTATCATGGAGGCGGGACCACCTTGAGAAAGCGTCAGAGCGACGCGAAACAGCTGTCGGTGGGGGACGCACTTCCGTGACGTCAGCACGTGTCAGTGCGGTGTGGAACGCAGCTCCGAGGCAATCGCTGCAAGGGTGAGCTGTATCTAGGCGCCTCTCTACCCCCACAGAGACTCCCCCCACCGGCTAGCTAACGTTCGGTGGTGTTCATTAATACACCACGCCGGGTGGAAGTCTCTCATTCATATGCAAAGTGAATTTGACACTGTGTGCTTTGTGTGTTCTGTGTACATTATGTAGCAATCAAGATGGTATTATAACACAGAACAACTGAGTGTATATTTATCCTCACTGCACACATTTACCTACATAGGGGGGATCTGAGCTATTAATATCATTACAATTCGCTCACAGATACCATCACCCACTTGACACAGTATTTGAAATGCTTTTTTATTTCTCTCCCTACCCGGTTAATTTAATGCTCGGTGGTGTTCATTAATATACCACACCGGATTGGAGTTGTATACAGTATATTGGACATACATTAAGAGGGCCCTTCTATCTAGTGTATATGCATAGGGGCTCCTTCCATCCATATACAGACCATCTAGTGAGTCCTATAACAGACCTTAGGGTAGACTCCTGACAATATACTTAGAGTGTTATCCAACATTAACCCCTTCCTCACCCGGCTAACTAAATGTCCGGTGGTGTTCATGAATACACCACACCGGGTGGGAGGTGCAAAGAGTACTTTAGTGTTATACTAAGTATATCTGGGTATTTAGCCCAGACCTTCACTCTATACCACTTCATATTGTGGGCACAGTAATGAAAACTGTTGCACTTTGAAATACAAATTGCTTACATAACTTTACCTTACTATACGGTGCCGTTTCCACGGAAGTTCGTGGGAAGTTACTCACTTATCAATATTCACTTACGTGAGAACTCCCGAATAGGCTGAGGCATTATATCCCAGACAGAGATTGTGAATGTGTCATGTTGAAATCTCCTGTACATATTATGTACTTGGCCTTCAGCCTATCTCTAGCTACATAGTAGCCTTTTTAACCTTATGTTATATACTTATGCGTCGTTTCTAGGGACCTTTATATATATAATCTTTGTTGATTCATATCTATTGGAGTACCCAATTGGATGTATTGATTTGTATACTT
This sequence comes from Ascaphus truei, assembly GCF_040206685.1. Lineage (NCBI taxonomy): Eukaryota > Metazoa > Chordata > Amphibia > Anura > Ascaphidae > Ascaphus > Ascaphus truei. The sequence continues at coordinate 104,896 of NW_027456949.1, forward strand.
GTTCAGTATGTGAGTGCTGTGACACTGTACACTCATCACTTACTAGATGCTTTCCATGAGTACACTCTTTGAATCAATTCATTCAGTGTAGGTATTAATTTATATGTCGTGTCCGGTACATCTATGACAAGATAATAAATATCTATACATCTATATACCTCACTGAGGCATAAGCTAAACATCTATCCTGCTTATGCCAGTTAATTAGGATTCCCTAGATCTACATGGCAACCAGCCTAGTCTATAGGACTGGGAGTTAGCTGTTTAATTTGTTTTTAAGAGTTTTGTGTTCACTGTTACCCTAATTATTTAATAAAGGTTTATCTATCCATACCCTTTATCACCCCACGAGTGCTTGTTCTAAAGGGGTTCTCTCGCTTGCAAGTACCTTATATGTTACCTTGTATTAAGTAAGACAGAACCATAGACATTTTTAGTACTGTACTGTAGATAAGTTCCATTTGTTTCAATTCCCTGTTTACTCTGAAAATGCAGACCCTTAGTTCATTTTACGCCTTTATATATGTTTTTCCCAGGCATCCCTTGTGTCCAACCCTGCCCAATACAGTTTTCTTTTACTGTATTTGCCTCCAGTATGTTTGCTGGAAAATTCCTATTTTATGCGTACACCGGAAAAAGTACTTTCTTGCATTTCATCTGAATCTACCTAATCTCATGATTATTTGTGGCCATTACTCCTTATCAGCCACTTATTTCCTCTTACCTGTGCTATGCACTTGGATGGCCATTCTCACATATTGCATGGCGTTGAATACTGATTTTTTTGATAAGGAAGAACGTTGTGATTTAAAAAAAAAATAGCCTTTAATGTACAGGAGGGCTACATTTCATACTACTGTAATGGTGTTTTCCCTGGGCCCTTCTAATCCTGACCCATATGTAAGAAAATCCCCCAATTACATGGATGTATGATATGTGGTGCACCTGCTGGCAACAGGACTCCTGAGTCTCCCGCTGGGTTGGTATTGGGGAATATCACCATGACAGGCCTCAGTGTGCTCTGAGTCCTACTCACATTCCGTACAGCGCCTCCACCCCATCAGGATCCCTACGGCAGCAGGAGGAAGTATCTGATGGGGAATTCCACCTTGGTGCATCCTTCTGCTAAATAACTCCACACTCAGACAGAAGGGATCTTTTGAACCAGGTCTTCTTTAATGTCATCTCCTCTGGCAGACTGCCCCTCATTGCGGCCGACACTTAGCCGCTCATTCCTTTGAGGTGCTCCATTTAGAAGGTTCCTCCTCTCTTAATTAAGTTGCTTTCCACCTCTCCACTTAAGGGAGATCACCATCTGTGTCAGAGCTCTGGACACAGTGTGTACTCAGCTTGTCACTTGATGTTCTGACAGACAGACGTGAACTGCTGCAGACTGACCACCTTGAACTCTCCTTTTGAACACCACTAACTTTAGGCAGTCTGTGTCTTATATAGACTCCAGAAACAGACCCACCTTTGTGTCACTAACAGTGGACACAAAGCATGTTGTCACTTCCTTTGTTACATATGACACTTCACCGGGGTTTGAGGGCAAACCTCCATGATAGTTACTGGCAACCCTGCTTGCTTAGCAGGATTACTACCAGCATGAGAAAGATATGTACACCATTTTTACACATGGCTACAATCTCCCCGCAACGTCCCCGGCTGGGATCTAAATTTGTGGAACCTTCCTGCAGGTAGCAGGTGCAACACATAACAACATAACAATATATTAGCATCGAAATACATTATTACAACACACGCATGGTTTATCAGAAACATAATCACATACGGCTACATCCTGACGTGCAAGACTGTACTGCTCCTAAGGAGAATCTAGTTTAATAGTAGTGCCCAGGGTCTGGTTTCTGCACCTCCCTCCCATTGGCATCCTTTACTGTAATGCTGTAAGATCTAGGCAGCCCATTCTCTGGCCTATACTCCATCTTATGCATGAAGATGTTGCGCCCAACACTCCATACCCTCATCAGATAAGATATCCTCTCTTCAGTCTTGAATGGAGCGTGACCACCCGATTTGGACATGATATAATCCTCCACTGTCTCTCTTAACCACGTATCCCTGTTATCCTCAATCTCTTGCATGAGGGGCTCAGGCACATATGGATACTCCAGACCATGAGTTCTCTTATACCTAGCAACTATTGCTCTCTCAGCCCTGCTGATACGGATGAGTTTCTTTTTACCTGCCCTGCCTCAGACGCAACCACATCATAGAGTATGGACGACCCTCGGGGAGTAACTAAGCCTTTCTGTATGTCGTACAACCTTTTTCTTAGCTCTTCTAGGCGCTCCTCATCTGAGTACTCGCTCTCATCCCACCAGTGGTCCACTATGTCACTTCTTATTAATATGAACCGCGTACGGTCCAACCAGGCCTCATACCCCTCATACATAGGAGCCCACCATCTGGTCTCTTTCTCCACTGCCTGCTCTTTTACTGCCACTGTTAACTCACATTCCTCTAGTTCTCCCCCAGAAGACACTCCTGATGTCCCTGTGGACCTAGAATTGGACCCAAGGCGTTTAGGCCTACATTTTACATTAGCATTGCAATCAACCAAATGCGTTTTGGACGACACCCCAGAGGCAATCATCTCCCTCCCCGATCCTTCATCGGAAGTAAAGCATTCCCCCCAGTCCAGATTTGACCCAGTCCGTTCCTCTGAGGTATCCCGGGACTCCCCAGACAACCCTTGGCTCGATAGGGACCCAGATGAGGAGTGACAGGGGTTTGGGCCATGGGCGAGGGCAGAACAAAAGGGGCGGCAAAAGTGGAAAACATTCAAGACAGTTGCCAATCTTCCCAGGAGTGGATGTCCCAGCAAATTCACCCCAAGGTCAGACCGTGCAACGCTCAGAGAAATTGCAAATAAAAACCAAGAGTTGCATCTCAGACTACAGGCCTCAATTAGCATGTTAAATGTTAAAGTTCATGACAGTAAAACTAATTAAGACTAAGGGGCATAGGAGATACCGGCACCCCATAACAGGGCCTGCATATCGGGAAGCAGGGGTCCTCGGACCCCAAATCAATGCGGTTCTGCTCCGGAGACCCCCTGCTACAATACACTAGTATTAAAACCCAAATAAAAAATTGAACAAATTTGTTACCGTATCGGCTATCCGCTATGGTTATGAAGCTGTTTTAATGTAATTTTTATTAATAGTGTACAGGAGCAGGGAGTCTCCTGAGATGAACCGCATTGATTTCAGCCTTGGGGACTCCCTGCTTCCCACGTTACAGGCCCTGGTATGGGATGCCGGTATCTCCTTCATTTTAATTCCCCTGGTCACGTGACGCGGATGATTTAAAAATGGCGGCGATACCGGCACCCAATACTCCATACCAGAGCCTGTAACTCGGGAAGCAGAGGGTCCTTGAGGCAGAAATAAAAGCACCTCAGCTCAGGAGACCCCCTGCTCCTGCACACTATTAATAAAAATTACATTAAAGCAGTTTCATTACCTTAGTAGATAGCCGTTAAGGCACAATAGCAGGTTTATTGAGGGCAGACGGGGTGAGTGAAGGGGGTACATGGTCCTTCACTCACCCCTTCTGCCCCCCAAAAATTACAATATGTACTACCCACCAATACGCAGTGGGTGGTCCCGTGGGGTCCGACGGCGGAGCACTGCTGCTGTAGAAAATGGGGGCTGCACACCAGTTCCAGTTAAAAACGGCTTTATTTGGTGGTCATCTGGAGTACAATTGAACACTGTGACGCGTTTCAGGACTGTTGTTCCTTTATCAAAGAGTAGCTGCGCGTCTACTGGGTTCTCCGTTATGTACTCTTACTCCCGCCCCCAACAGTGACGTCACACGCTCAGTAACTATCGCGTGATTTGGTAAGATACCCTTCTCATTGGATGCCCTGTTAGCCAATTACGCAAGGCGTGGGTGAATAATTTCCTTATGGGAGTAGCATTGGAGTTAAAGACTCTTGCTCCCGCCCCCAATGGTGACGTCACACATTGTATGGATATCGCGTGACTTTATGAAACGGCCTGCTCATTGGTAGATAACTTAAACCAATAGCGCAGCTAGTGGGGAAATATTTTCTTAATAGGAAAGGCTACGGAGTATATTCCATAACGGAGAAACACTCAGAATGAAACAAAACACTAAATAAGTGACATTAAAACATACTATATAACAGTATTCTAATTAAAAATTAAAAAAACTACAAAAACGCAACGTTTAAAAACAAAGCAAAAAAGGTGGAAGACAATATGTTAGAAGCGTACTTATGTTGATATCTGGAGAGTACACTCCCATCAAAATGATCATTCATGTTCAATATCTAACATAATCCCACTGAAACAACATCATTAATCTGCTCATCTGATTCAGACCCTCTTGTAATAATTACATATTTCTAATCAAGAAAGAGGCAATGTAAGTCTATGATACTAATAACTATACATATATGATGATGTCATTTGAAAAAAATGGAGAGCAAATTCATGAGGATAGACATTTTTTGCTATTATGAAGGACCATAGTCGGATATACTGTAACAGATATTATCTCAGATATACATCTCTAATGGGTTATACCAATATTCTATGTCACATGTAGACATAAATATAACATGACCATAATTAATACATGTATATAAATATAATATTCTGTGTTGCAGGTGATCGTGCAAGGTACATGTGCTATATAGTTTAATCCAAAAAATGTTTCAGTTCCCAGTCTAGATTCATGCCCCCGGGTGCCAATGTCCCAAGGGCATAAATCCAGAACATTTCTCTTTTATTGAGGAGGGATTCTCTATCTCCTCCACGCACATGAAGGCGTATGTGTTCAAGCGTGCTAAAAGAGAAATTCTGTAGGGAACCAGATTGGCATTTTGCAAAATGACGTGCAACTGGGTATCTCACATCCTTATTTTTAATTGTTCTAACATGCTCTACAATCCTCTCTCTTAGTGGGCGGATTGTCCTGCCTACATATGAACTACCACATGTACATCTAAGGAGATATATCACAAATTTTGTATTACATGTCATCAGGGAGTTGAGAGTATGAGTTCTCTTTGTGTTCACATTTAGTATGTGTTTTATAGGGGAAGCATGTCGGCACATTCTACAATCTCCACATCTGAAAAAGCCTTTAACTTTTAGTTTATAGTTCTTTTTATTGGGATCAAATAAACTAGGCGACACTTTATTGGCTATTGTTTTCGCCTTCTTGAACACCATTTTTGGCTGATCTTGTATATATGTCTCTAGATCTTTGTCTAGTTTCAGTATGTCCCAATGCTTTTTCAAAATGGTTCTAATCTGATTGGCCTGTCTAGAATAGGTGGTAATAAACAATGGTGAACCCTCAGTGGATGTCAATTGATTTTGCATTTTTAATTGTTTATTAGACTTGTTTTTTTGTGTTAGAAGTGTCGACCTGTCCATTTTTAGTGCATGATAAGAGTACATAACGGAGAACCCAGTAGACGCGCAGCTACTCTTTGATAAAGGGACAACAGTCCTGAAACGCGTCAGAGTGTTCAATTGTACTCCAGATGACCACCAAATAAAGCCGTTTTTAACTGGAACTGGTGTGCAGCCCCCATTTTCTACAGCAGCAGTGCTCCGCCGTCGGACCCCACGGGACCACCCACGCACACTTCTGAGTCAGAGCAGCTGTTCTACTGAGGCTCCATCACAGATCAATTGATCAATAGGTATGTACTTTGGTTTACTGGGGATTTAGACAGTGCCTTTATGGTATATATAGAGTTCTGTGTCACTCCTCCAGTTGTACCTGTACACCTATCTGTATTACATTATATTGAGCCTCATACAGCTTATTACGTGCTCTAATGACCAGATGTATTGTGATTGAAACTTCAATCAAGATATTTCCACATACAGCTGAGCCCTGAGGATTGGGATTATATCCCACATACACAACTACCCACCAGTACACAACCCACCCACCCCCGTGCCCTCACATAAAAACATTTGCAATTTTTTCTGCACAGGATTGATGCCAGGAGCCGGCGGGGGTCCCTGGGTGGTCCCCGTGAGTGTCCATGGGCCTTCAGGTGTTTCCCGTGGGTGTCCGGGGGCCCCACAGGGGTCCCCATGGGTGTCTGGGGGTCTACGGGTGTTCCTTGAGTGTCCCCGCTGGTCTGCGGTACCAATCCTGTTGCAAATAAAAAGGTGGAGTGCATTGCAATAAATAACCACCCCACCACCCCAACAAATACAGTACAGTAATGGGCAAAATTACTATTATCCAGATATGGGTAATAGCTTTTTTGCCCATTATAAAATCAAACATTAGCCAGCCAGCATAAATAAAGTCAATTAAATGTTCAACTTATCCCTGCTATCATGAAGGGCATCCTCATCAGCATACTGCAGGTCTATGTCCTTCGTTGCCAGAAAGAATACAATAAATAATACTATGTAATGGCCTCTAACCACTTGTAAGGATTCTACTCGATTCGTGGCAGGTTTTCTGTCTCTCCTGCTCTGTCTGCTCTATGTAGTTATTTTGGGTACTGGCAGCCTGCTTTATAAGGCCGCAGTTACCATAGGGAGTCGTCGAGGAAAGTTCTGTGTGTTTGCAGCTCCTGTCGGTCTTTGCAGTTATATCTTACCCTCTTGCCTGATTTGAATTCCTGTTGCTGACCCCAGACCATGACCCTGACCTCACTGCCTTCCACCTGCCCTGACCTACGCTTGCCTCCTTGACTTTGCACCTCTGCTTCCAGCCTTGACCTCTGCCTGTCCCCTGGACTTTGCAACTCTGCCGCCAGCCCTGACCCCTGCTTCCATTCCGACTACGGATACTCCAACAGGACACTGTCTCTGGGCTGTGGTCAGTTTATTTGCATCTCTACCTCAGCCCTGCGGCTCAGCCTCCTGATTTGAGACGTGCACCGTCACACGCCTTAATCACTGTTGCGGTTAATAACCGCTATAGTAATTAAGGGGTTATCCCCCGTCCCCCGCTACCCACCCATGAGGCCTAACCACCCACCCTGGACCCATTATACTCAACCTGTACCCATTGATTGGGTATATGGGTATGATATACTACTGTGCCAGACACCCGCGGGAACCACCTGGAAGCCCATGGACACTTGAGTGGACCACACGGGGACTCCGCCAGTCTCTGGAATCAATCCTGTGCAGAAAAAAATACAAATGTTTTTATGTGGGGGCTCAGGTTTGTGTATTTGTGGTTAGTACATATTGTAATGTTTATTGGGGGCAGAGGAAGTGAGTGAAGGGCGAACTACCCCCTTCACTCACCCCCTCTGCCCCCAATAAAGCTGCTGTTGTTCCTTAACCCCTTCATTGCCTTAGTGGTTAGCCGCTAAGGTAATGAAGTTGCCGGTATATGCATTTTTATTGCATGGATTGATGCCGGGTGTCTCCGGTGCTGATATTAATGGGTATCTGCTCCGGAGACCCCCGGCATCAATCTGATGCAGGAAAAATGCATTTTTGTTTCTGAATCCCTCTTTCGACGATTCTCGGCAGCTTCTCACCACCTTCCTGCCAACTTTTCCTGGCGGGTGGACTTTGAGAGGAAATCTCCATTCTAGAGCCGCGATTAGCCCCGATAAGTTGGCAGCAAGACTAAATTTTTAAAGCTTCCAGCGACTGAGCTCCAGATTAGAACCAACGCTAATACCACCCTAACCCCTGTCACTAGTTTTAAATACCTGGGCTTATGGTTTGACTCCCACTTAACATTCGGAATGCACATTGATACCCTGACAACCATGACCTATGCCAAACCAGGGGGACTTTACATGAACAAATCCTCCCTAAGTGTCCTGGTCAGAAAGCATATCGCACAGCAGATGCTAATGCCAATTATTGACTATGGAGACATAGTATATGGCTCGGCACCTCAAACCCACCTTAGCAAACTTGACACCCTCTACAATTCAATTTGTCGTTTTGTTCTCCAATGCAACTACAACACACATCACTGCGAAATGCTCAAAGAAGTAGATTGGTCATCACTTGAGTCTAGGCGCAAAGTTCACCTTTCCTGTCTTGCCTTTAAATTCTTTATGGGCAAGCTACCCAGCTATCTGAACAAGCTCCTCAACCCTACCACATGCAGCACTTATCACCTGAGATCAGACTCCAAAAGACTGTTCATGGTCCCAAGGCTCAACAAAGTATCCGGCCGTTCCTCCTTCTCTTACCGTGCACCCCAAAACTGGAACAACCTACCAGAAACTCTCACATCCACCACCAGTTTAAGTTCTTCCAAATCTAAGGCTGTCTTACATTTTAATCTAGTCTGTAACTGTTTCATACGCCCATAATATATATTTTCTTTAACTGTGCATGCAATGTCTTGTATATAATGTATACCCTGTTCATTTATGTAACTGTATTTGTAACCATGTATTATTTGTCTTAACTCTGTGACCAGGACATACTTGAAAATGAGAGGTAACTCTCAATGTATTACTTCCTGGTAATTTTTTTTATAAATAAATAAGTTAATCAGAGCTAGTAGAATTGCGCCAGTTTTAAAACCTGACGATAAGTGGATTATCGCCACTTGTTTGGCGATATATTTTTTTTCTCGGATAAAAAGAAATGCCGAAAAGGGCTTTTATCGGCGACTTATCGGGGCTTACTGACTCGCAGTAGGCCTCTTTGGCGAAAAGCCCTCAATAAGAGGCTTATCGGCGCTTAGTACATAGGCCCCTAAGGGTTTACTTACAGTACTTGATGTTTGTATTTGAATTGAATGCATTAAGCTCTGCATCCTTTACGCCACTTTTTCCCTTTTATCTGCATCATAAAATTCACCAGTATCAGAAGCAAAGGCAATTTGTAAAATGTGACATTTTCACGCTGTGCTGCCCGCAGACCAGACCTGTCCCCTATGCTGAGGTGGGAAGTGGATTATCACGCACCCACAGCAGAGAGGGCGTCTCCGGAATGTGGTGTTTGACATGGCCAGGCCTGGGTACACAGGTAAGAATAGTAATGGTACCTGCCGGATCCAGGGAAGGAGAAAGTACCGTAGTAATATCCGTACATTGATGTACGCAGAACCTTAATATATTTATAGAGTATTATATTTTTTCATACTTCACTATTTGCGTTGTGCGCTGTGTTTTTTGTTTCACTGTATATAAAAGTCTGACGTCTCAAAGTTCTCTCTTCAGGAAATTCTTGTGTAGTCACCATTATGTCGCATGTGGTAAACTTTCTGTGACTTTTAGATCTGAACTTTAACAAAGAGAACCTTGTAGTTTGAAACACACAGATTCATTTTCTCATCAGCTTCTGATACGGATACGTAATTATTCCACATATTTTCTCTCCCTGTATAAATGCAACACCTTTTGTAACTCACTCCTGAAGAAGTTAGATTACTTAAGTGGTCCTGGCAGCTTACTATCCTCTTACAATCAATTGTCCATGATAGAATATTATCTTTATCCTGCATTTGCATTTATTTTTCAAAACTATTTTTATTCTACGGTGCCACCTCTACACACAGACTCATCTTATTCTAGTGTTTTTACCAATTATCTAAATATAAACATACTGTGTGTATAATAAGATAAGTGGTATGATCATCCAAGTTATTAACACCCACTATCTACTGGTAACATATTCTCATAAATTATTTAATTTAATATTTTTTAAGTGTTCTTAAGTAATTGCACCATAAAATGGTTCTTTGTTTCCTGGTCAACATGAAACTAAGCCTCTGCTAATTTTATTGTCTCTTAATAACTCTTCCTGAAACATTCTCTGATTGGAATTTACAGCCCTGCAAGGAATTACATCACTTTGAAATATAACGTTTCCTGCTTTTGTAATTTGTTCCAGTTCCAGAATCAACATGTCATTCCATTACAAAACAGCCATGTACTTCTAACTGCCAGGAACATTGTACAACATACTGCAAAGTATCCAAAAGTAATGAATGATAATTCAGTTATTAAAAATACTATGTATATATATATTAATATATATATATATATATATATATATATATATATATATATATATATATATATATATATATATATATATATATATATATTAATATATATATACATAGTATTTTTAATAACTGAATTATCATTCATTACTTTTGGATACTTTGCAGTATGTTGTACAATGTTCCTGGCAGTTTAGATATATATATATTTCTAAAGACAGATGTATTTCTAAAGAACTAGAACGAAGTTTTGAAATCGGTTTCATGTATTATATTTGATTTATTTTTATTACATTTTTAGGTTGTAATTGTCAGTGGACATCTGGACAGCTGGGATGTTGGGCAAGGAGCCATGGATGATGGTGGAGGTGCCTTTATATCATGGGAAGCACTGTCTCTCATTAAAGACCTTGGTAAATATGTTTATAAATAGACAATGCCATTTGTTTAAAATTGCCAGTGTAATTACTTTATTCAATGTATCCTTTACTTGTTGTTGGAAAAAATGTGGTGGGTGGATTTTTAAATATGGGCAGCGTCTCCCTTGTAGTCTTTCACTCCCAGATGAGAACTATTTCTTGTAGCAGTGAAGCAATGATAAGGAACAATTATGAGCATATTCACATGTCTCAGTCCACAAACATGCCTTACCTCACAATCACACCGCCTACAGTGCAGTGACAGACTTTCACATTAGCTTATTAAGCTACAGCTTAGGACCTCACAATATGAGGGGCACAAAAAAATAAAAAAAATAAAAAAAATAATGCATTTCAAATTTTAAAATCGGGTGATAAATAAAAATATGGGGGAAAAATTCTCTAAATATTGAAATGTTCATTCAAATGTGACCCCAAGCACCAGGTGCATCAAAAGTGACAAACTTCATAACTTATCATTTGAAGACATGAATGATTTTGTTCTCCACGAAAGAAAATGTTTTAAAATTAGAATGAATGTGATGTGCAAACACTGTCCATTTTAGCTTTACACCGTCAACTTTGTACAGGCATACCCCGCATTAACGTATGCAATGGGACCGGAGCATGTATGTAAAGTGAAAATGTACTTAAAGTGAAGCACTACTTTTTCCCCACTTATCGATGCATGTACTGTACTGCAATCTTCATATACGTGCATAACTGATGTAAATAACGCATTTGTAACAGGCTCTATAGTCTCCCTGCTTGCACACAGCTTCGGTACAAGTAGGGAGCCGGCATTGCTATTCAGGAAGTGCTGACAGGCGCATGCGTGAGCTGTCGTTTGCCTATTGGGCGATATGTCCTTACTCGCGAGTGTACTTAAAGTGAGTGTCCTTAAAGCGGGGTATGCCTGTATCCAATAATGCCGGTATAATGCTTTCATTAATTTCTGTTTCAAGGAAAGAAAGCACAACCTCAGTGCTATACCCCAAGTACTGTGATACAAAAGTGCATATACATGTAGTACAAATTAATGATAATATATCAATACAAACACAAATAATAATGGGTATGTAAGTGTAGGTGTATTTTGTGACAACCACTAAAAATTGAAGTCCTGCAGCCAGGAGGTCACCAGGATTATGTAGATCCTTTGTTGGTCCTTACAGAGAAAATTGTCCTCCCCGGCACTGTTCTTCACAAATCGGTGCTCAGTGCAATATATAAAAAACACAAGAGAAACGAAAACAGTGTATATTTTAATACTGTGAAATACAGTGCAATTATTCAGTGGTTTCCTTTTACAGTAGTAGATTCCCCATCGATTTAACAAGGGGATGACAGTAGATAAATGATAGAAATCAGACTGCAGCGGTTAACGACACCAAACATGGGAGATAAACCTTGGGTATAGAGTTCTAGGGAATACACGCTAAGTGTATAGGATTTCTAATTTCACCCTTCATGCAGTGCACATGGATACATACATTAAATGTGATCTTAAAACTCACAATGCAATACTCTTCTTTAACATTGTCACCATTTGAAGGTGAGTGGATACAATTGTTTGGAAGTTGTCTCAATAGTGATATGAGAAAGAGGAAAAAAGCAACATAGTACAGATCCACAATATAACTAAAATGTAATAAAACATATATAACGGACACCAGGAGTGTCACTCACAAATTATTTCATCCTTGAAATGCCTTGTATAATATAGAACCTGGTTGTAGAAATTCTCGATTATCCCTTTGGTCGAGCCCCTCCGGTCTCCAGGCCATGGATCCTCTGATTAAACTTCCGCCGAAGTGTTCCAGCTGATGGTCCTTTCAGCATCCGTGTGTGGCTTGTGCAGCCTGGCGTCAGCAGGGGAATCTCTTCTGGGTTCTACTCCACTCTAACATGATGACGTCATGCGCACCGTCTGTAGTCTTTGCCGGGTGACTCACAGGGATACTGCCTCTCTCTGTGCTCACTCAGCGCTCTCTCACACACTGATTCTCAGAGAGAAGGACAGCAAATGGCCATAGAACATCCAAACGGCAGTACACCAGGCTACCAGCAGGCATAGGCTGCAAACAACAATCACCCTATGCGTTTCGTAAGCGATGGCTTACTTCATCAGGGCTTTTCTTTTTCATGTTTATATTTTCAATGGTCCCTTCAGTCAGCATACACTATTTCTAATTTTTGGGGCCCCTTATACTTTGACATATCTTAGGACCTCAGAAGGTCAAAGTCCTGCCCTGATACAGTCTCCACTGAGCCAGGGATTCTGGGTAATGAAATGGAAATAAGCATTCACAGTTTGCACTTTTTGCTTCTCTTACATTTTGAAATGGATTCCTTAAAGTTTATGCCTGCTGTTTTACACACTTTCTACAACAAACATTGTGTTTAAAAGTAGTGCGGGGCCAGTAAACATACATTGAAACTATGCTTGCAACCTGACTGAAACGTGGACACAACCTTTTGGTCTTGTGTTTAAAGTAGCAATTCCTTTTTTTTATTAGTGATGAGCGAACTTTTTGATAAAGTTCGAAATCGACTGCAAAAATGGCAAAGTTTGATTTTTTGTGAATTTGTCCGAAAAAAAGATCACCTCTATATTAAAAAGAAATAACAATTGATTATGTGAAAATTTGACAAATCAAAAATTCCTTTGAAATTGAGACGAACGTAAAATGTGTGCTTTGCCGAACTTAAAAACAAACAATCAAATAAAACCTTGCAGTGAAAAAGAGACTTGGGAAGAATTGCTTTCGCACGGCTTTGTAATAACAGAAGGTTCGAACAAACTTTTGTGAAGAGCTAGGTTTTATCATCTACTAGGACTGTAGCACAGGGAGACTCCTGGTGCAACACATATTTTTTTGACAATCTTTGGAAAATGATAATGGCAGCTGGCAATGTCGGTGCTGGTGGGCCAGGTAATAAAGGGAAGTACACATACTGTATATGGTTTAACCATCAATCATGCAAAGTCATCACAGATTAATATCTCCAAATCCAAGCGACTCTTGCTGGCATGCCATAGCGATCCTACTTGAAAAAAAAAAAAAAGTTTGAAGAAATTACTGAATAGTTAGCGAAAGAGAAATAATCCATATACGGCCACGTCCATGGTGAGCTCGCGCACGTGCCATCATGCTTCTGGCGTCGCGTGCGCACGTAGCTGGAGCGATTTGTCGCCATGGGGTAGGCCCGACCAGGAGGCGTGTCTGACGCTTGGCTGTGACGTCACGGAGCTCACCTCATTGGGTGAACAGCTCATGTGACCCGGCCGGCACGCGGCAGAAACTCATTTGTCTGCTCATGGATTGCGAGCGCCGGCGCTTCTCATCGAGGCACGGCATTCTGTTCACACCACGTGCACCGTCATGCTCACCGTGGCCACGGCCTTAGTCTTTGGGCAAGTTGCTGAACCCTCAATTCATGTGTTCTGGCTGGACAGCCCCAATACATAAATGTCCATGTGTGAAGATAAAACAAATCCTCAATGGATATTTAATTTATCAACTTGCCACTCCTCTCTTTCATTCTAAAATTAGATTTGTCACTTTCAAAGCCATCAAAGATACAATTTGATGCTTTGGGCAATCTGAGTGATTTGAATGTATTTCTATTGGTTTTTTTTTAACCAATGTACTCATGTAAATTTTGACAGTGTAAAGTATAATGTTTTTTCTTTCTAATCCAATAAACAATATGCAGTGATAGCAAATTTGCCAAAAGTATTGCTCTGTAATCACATGATCAAAGTGGCCCGGATGTTTTCAATGCAATTTTTTCTACAAACAGATAGTAGTTCTTGGAGCAGTCATCTCCCAGTTTGTAGGAGAAGACGAACACACCGTCTTGTATCTAAGTCGCAAGTGGTTACCCTGGGAATGCCATTGTAGAGAAGGAATGCTTGGCAGTAAATGGACTACAGAGAAATTACAATATTATCTCTTAGGCAGGTTATTCAGCCTCATTACAGACCATGCTCATTTACAGTTTATGCATAGTAACAAAGAAACAAACTCGAGGATTACTCAGTGGTCATTGCTGTCATTGCTGCCCTCTGATTTCATGGTCCAGCATGGAGCAGGAATGCTGCATGGAAATGCTGATGCACTCTCTAGGGTGCATGGGCCGCTCCACAGGGCAATGTTATGATGGTGAGGGGAATATGTGTCAGTCATAGACTGTGTATGTTTGCAGGAGCTTGTAGTATGCATACTTTACAATATGGTTAAACTCCTCTAGCTAAGCAATCTGCAGGTGCACCTAATTAACCGAGACTGAACTGCTTTAAAAGGGAAGAGGGGAAACTTTTACAGACAGTCTCTCTCCGCCAACGGATTGCTGAATCTGCGAATTGAATTCTGCAAATCCATCTACGCGTTGTGGAATCCATGGAGTGTAGTGGTAATACTAATAAAAAAAATGCAAAATGCAAATCGCCCTTTTTGAGATTGATCTGCGGAAATCCGCAGACCAAAGGAAAAGGTCGATTCGCTGTGGATCCAAATTCGCAAAACAAATTTTCCCATTTCTAATTGTAACTAGTTTTATCATCCAGCAATTAAATGTCAGAAGAATGGGGCATCAATTCTTATTAGTTTGGTTACTAACCAACCCCAAAAGGGGATTAAATCATTAATAAGGGAGTGATCCATTTTTTTAACCTTCTTGCCGTGATTTCTTGCCACAAACCTAGATATAACCCCTCAAAGATTTCTGAACCTTATCTTTTAAAAGATCAAAGATGTACAGGTACAAATAATTCTACAAATCTTTTAGTGGTTGAAGAAGTTAGATAACAGAAGCATATGTTGATTTCAAAGACTAATGTTATCAAAGATGCATGCGTTTTGTTCTTTCTGTAATATAATATAATAATTGCCTAGAACAGTACCAGTCAAACATATTTTTATGATTCTATAATAAACATGGACTGTTAAACGATAACTCATAACATATTTTCTTAGTAACTACAGTAATAGAGAAATTATATTTTTTCCCTTGTGTTTGTCCCTCCCATCCCATAATCCCTATTCTTCCAGAATAAGGATATCTACTGATGTTTCTGTAGTTTATTAAACAGAGAAAAGTAGAATATATAATGACATTCCACTCTAAGGTATTTAAATAAAGTGGTGAGAATCAGCACGCCCACGATGATTAGCAAAGTGACAAACAGGTGCAGGGAACCCAAAGAGATCCCTCAATCCCTTAAACAGGGGTGCGCAAACTGGGGGGCACGAGATTTATTTGGGGGGAGATGTTCCTAGGCCCCCTCAAGTTTGGTACCTTCCGTTGCTGCTCTTGTTCTCAGTGTGGGAGTGTCTAGGAGGGTGACCACTTCACCCATTCACTGACTGGATACAGGTATCGTATTAATTAATTCTATACGTGTCTATCTAAGAATGCAGTCTATTTATCAAATGGTATTGGGTATGTGGGTGAGACTACGCAGCAGGTCAAGGATAAGATTCAACAACATAAGGCTGCTATTAGGAGGATGAATTTGGAGGCTCCAGTGGCCCACCATTTCACACAAGCAGGGCACAGTGCCTGTCAGCTTTGCTTTAAGGTGATTGACAGTGTTAATTCACACTCATTAACCTTTTGCCATACATAACATAGATTAGCTTTGCTAGCTCTCTTTGCCTTTTACATAATCAACCACCGTTGATCCGTCAGAATACCTTGGGACTTTCCTTTTTTACCTCTTCTTTTCCTATACTTCCTTGGTGGATTTTTATTTGTGACTTTGACTTAAAAGTTTACCATTATGCATGCGACACAAACATACAGTACATAATCACCGCAAAACGTATGCATATGACACACAAACTTACAGTACATATCCTCCCAAAATTTTAGTCAAGTCTAAAATCCTTGATTGCTCTTGCTGTATTGCCTATAAATGTCTAACTTTTTAAAAACCTATTCTAACCTATTTAGATTCCTCTCTTAGGCTTAGTCATCAATGTTGGGGAAACGCGGTATTACTGCCAAAAAAAAGAGTTATTTGTATGGTGCAAGCCATCAACCTTGTACTGCTAAAAGAAATGTATTTTTTTTTGATTCCGGTAAAAATATTAGGACCCGAGTCAAAATGAATAAATAACACAACTTTACTTATGATGCTAATTATCAAGTCCTAATTTTTATCGGAACCAGAATGACGACAGAAATACTGCATTTCTTTTATATATCACCAACTCCAAGTTGGTTTTAGGCTGGCTATCTTGCCTATGTATATATTGTGTATACGTAGAGATTGACGCTCATACACGTGTATGGACTCACAAGCTGTATATCAACATATAGATAGATGGGAACTTCAATAAATCATTCCACCATTGTATTATACAGAGTTAAGGGGGGACATATATATGGGATCTAGCGGTCAGTCAGCACGACTACCGCAGATATGGTTTACCCTGCTTACCCCCCTTAACATATACACTTCCCTAAATAGGGACCAAGGTAACAATAAATGAGGGCTATTGCCCATTACCTTTCCATTAAGTGTATAGGAATACGAAATCCATCCAGGTGAAGTTCCACTGCGTGCAGTCCTGATAGAAGGAACCAGAATGTAGAGAAGCAAGGAGCACAGCTGGGTTAAAAATCTGCAGGAAGGGTCCTGTAGAAAAAATGAAGGGCACAACTCCGTTCTAAAACTGAGGGTGGTTTATTTAATAAGTGCACAGGGACAGAAACACAGCCCACACACCGACATGTTTCGTCCCACGGGACTTTATCAAGGTGTATCACATAACACAACCTCCTTACCTTTAATAGCCCCAGTTCGCGCCAAAATCGCCCGATTGAGTACACTGCGCATGCGCGCCAGTGACGCGTCGCATCTCCGTGACACCGCCCCCCCTCTGGCACAAGTCCTGGAGAGTAGAGACCACGTCACTGAGATGCGTCCGTTTCCACCCTGGAACGCATGCCAGCTGGGCTCCTATCGGATAGAGGCGGAAGGGGGTTAACAAATACATTTTTTTACATTTTTTTACACAACAACTTTATTAGTTTTAAAAAAAGAGACAAACACATTTAGCCCAAAGCTGAACATTGCAAAAAAACGCAGTGATAGTTCAGCCTAGGAGTACAATAAAAAAGAGAAGTGCTCACATTTGATAACCTATGATAAATAAAGAAAAAAAAGAGGATGTTTTAGCAATCACAGAACTATAATTGGACTTTAATCATGTTGAATGGGACTATATTATAAACAAGTACCTACAAAGAGTACCATAATATGATAACTTTACTACTATCAAGCCATATCTAATCCATAAACTTGAATTGTAATCTTGAAGTCCAAATATAGACTGATTTTATGTGATTGACTGTGTAAGGTAATTTTATATGGAAGAAAAACTTTTTTATTTTATTATCAATTAAAAGAATATATATTTTTTTTGCATGTTGATTTTCTCTTATTCATGACCCATATATAGATGGTGCAGAAGGACATGGAACATGGATTCCACCATCAAGACATATGTAAGGAAGTGCATATATATTAAAGGTTCCGCGCTGTCAATTACATAGGCAGCGCCATATTGTTCCTGTTTGCCAGCGAAGTTACTGCGTACCAGTTGGGCTGCGCATGCGCGAGGGAAGCGCGCGAAGGGTAATCATAAGTAGAGACTTGGAGGGGGTTTGAACTATGAACTCTGCACTGTGAGAAGGTCAGCTGAGGCTGAGGACCAATGGGATGCGAGACTGTGTATGCAGGAACCGGATGCGTGTGGGCGGAGGGTCAGAGCAGCGAGGGAGGTGAAGGAGGAGGTTGGCGGAACCTCGTGTGCTAGAGCGGAGGGTCAGTGACCCGTCTGCTTAGGTAGGATATGCCCACAGCCCCAGGAGTCTTTCCCCTGCCATCGTAGGGTGCTGTATTTGTAAGGACGCCCATAGTCGTCAGGGACGTTTCCCTTTAGTGAGGTTTATCTGCGGAGTTGCGGAGCTGCGGCCGCCATCTTGGATTTTCCATCTGACGGTGCTGCAGAAGGGAGAGACGGCGCAAGGCTGGATTAACACCAGGACCCCAGTGGAGAGTCAAGGTCATCGTAGTGACCGGAAGGTATCCTTATCTACAAGTGCACCTACACCGGTCACCAGGCGCTGATCCCGCCTCCCACTAACTAATTGGGTTTCCTGAGAGAGTGCCTTTGGTACCATACTTTACTGGTTATGAGACATACTCCTAAGGAGAGTGGCAGAGCCAACTATGTACAGGACAGTATCCCTACTAAGGTGTGGCCGAGCCACGTTGTGTGTGTGTATGTAATTGTTATATGATAAGTCTGCAGGTCATTTGTTATCGATGTGTGATATAAAAAGGTTGCTGTTGCATACTACTGTTGTTAGGTTCTTGCTCAGGGTATAATCTCTAAAATGGGGATCCTGGGTAAGTGGAGGCGCTGCACCACAAGTGATAAAGGTATACCCCGAGGCTCCCAATAAGCGGAGGCTCAGAGCTCCTGAAGCCACAGGTTTATGCACCGTAGTCCCTTAGTTCAGGCGTTCACAAAAAGGGCTACATTTGGAGGCGCTGCTGAGATATTAGACCTGGGGTGCCCCCCACATTTTTTTTTGTCTCTATTGTGCAACCAACCCACATCATGTCGGTGCCCTCGGCGCTCGAGGTGCGCAAGTGGGCCCAACGGCACGGGATTCCCTTGAACCGTGTCTTCGCGCTGGGCCATGTCCCCGCCACGATCTCGCTAGGCACAGTGACCGAGCAGGTCCGCAAGCTTCCCCTCCTGGACAATGCCCAAGTACAAGACCACTTCTATGACCGCGACCAGACCTGGCGCCGGGTCTTGTACGCCACTGAACAGGACATATGCCCCGAGGCCTTGCCCCGTGTACTGTTGCTGGCTGAGGCCCCGGGGGTGCGCTGCCCCCTAGTCCAGGCGGACACCCCTGCGCCCCTGGCCACCTCTACCCCTAGGAGAGAGTATGCTCCCCCCGCAGGTGCCGCGACGGGAGGCCCCGACCACTCCCCTGACCGAGGCCTACTCCCTCGTTGGCCCGCCACCCTGAGCCTAGGCTCCTCGTCCACCCCGTCCGGCCTGCGGGCTGGCCTCAACCGCCTTAGCGTATCAAGATTGGACGCTTACCCTGCAGTCGGGGACAGCTTACCAGGAGACACCTCTCTTCCCGCCATAGCCGCCGCTATCCACAACACCACCCAGTCGCTCCAGTACAGGAAGTTAAAAGCCTTCTCCGGCGAGAAACCCACGCCTCAAGGGGAAGTAGGGATAGAGGACTGGTTGGATCATACCGAACAGGTACTGCCTGAATGGACCTGCACGGACGCGATCCGCAGACAACGCATAGTTGAGTGCTTACGGCCCCCCGCGTCCCACATGGTGCACTACTACCGAGATGACAATCCGGAAGCTGACGCGGCCGATCTTATCTACTGCCTGACCAAGGCATATGGAGCCCCGGTGGACACGTACACGTTGATGTCCAAATTTCATGCGTTAGCCCAGAAAGAAGGAGAAATGGTGTCCGATTTTCTCAGACGATTGCACCTGGACCTCTGGAATCTGGTGTGGAAAGGCGTATTACCAAGGATAGAAGCTAACGGACTACGCACCACTCAGCTGTTGCGGGGCCTCTTACCCCTACACCCCGTGTCGGTGCGGGTCAGTAGCTGTCTAACGCCCGGACAAGCGTTGTCGTTTCACGACTTAATGGACCGGGTTCAAGCGCATGAGACGGTGCTGCTGGGGCGTGACCTAGCCACCGGGAAGAAGCCCCAGCTCGGAGGTAAGGAGGCCAAGAAAGTGGAACCCAAAACCGATGCGCCCGAATCTGGGGACCCTGACCCCGAGGATGCCCCTACCCCCGTGACACCCAGACCTCGTCCCCCGACCGGGAGGAGCCCCCCCACCCGGAGAAACGAGGCTTACCTCAGCCAAATACAGTGTTACGCCTGTGGAAAGATGGGACACTTGCGGGCCCACTGCCCCACCTCACGGAGAACGTCGCCCCGACCGGCGCATTCAATGCCGTGCCAACCCCTGAAGGATGATCAGGCATTACCGCCTCCTCAGGGCTCCCGAATTGGCCCCGCCTCCATTATTCGCGTAGTTATCGAAGGCATCTACGCCGCTGCATTGTTGGACACGGGATCCCAAGTAACGATCGTATACCGGCCCTTCTACGACCAACACCTACATCAACTACCGTTGCTATCGGCGGATGCCCTGCGGCTACGGGGATTGAGTCATGAAGATTACCCCATAGACGGAGTAATAAAGGTGCAGCTAGATATTCTCCAGCTGAATACGGGTAAACATCACCCCATGGAAGTGGAGGCCTTAGTGTGCCCCGAACCTCAGGACCACCCCAGCGCCCCAATCATCTTGGGGACCAACGCTGACATAGTACGCACGGTGTTTCGCCAGTTCTTGCAAGAAGCGGGAGAAGCCCCACTGCTGGCCTTAGCGGCCTGCCCCGCCCTCCAAGAGGTCTGCTGTAGAATTGCGACTGAGGAAGAGCATGGCGTCCTCTACAGCCAAGAATGGGGACTGACCCAGATTCCCCCGGGGGAAGGACGCATGATGGTCGCCGCTTGCCATTACCCCCGTCGACGGTCGGAGGATCAGCTCTTCACCGTGGAGAGTGTGGCCCAGGACGAACAACGTTTGGGCTACAAAGTACTAACCTCGGTCAAGGAATGGCCCGGGAAGATCCCGAAGCGCACCTGGGTGTACGTGCAGAATATATCCCCGTACCCGATGACTATTGACCGGCGGCAGACGCTAGGAAGGATATACCCTGTAACTTCCGAGGAGAAGGTCTCGACGGGACTAGCTAGGAGCTCGCCTACTACCATAGAGCCTGCATTGGAATTTGACTTTGGCGACTCGCCCCTCCCGGATGAGTGGAGGAAGAGGTTGCAGAATGAGCTACACGACCGAAGGGGTGTGTTCTCCACTGGTGATATGGATGTGGGGTGCAGTCGCAGTGCCCACCATACCATCCGAATGAGCGACGCTACCCCCTTCCGGGAGCGCTCCCGCCGGCTTGCCCCCAGGGATGTTGACGAAGTGAGGGGCTTAATCGACGAGATGAAAACGGCTGGCATCGTGCAGGAATCTCGGAGCCCTTACGCCTCACCCATTGTGGTAGTCCGCAAGAAGAACGGGACGGTCCGTCTATGTATGGATTTTCTCTGTATCGAACCCGACAGTCGGGGAGTTAGTAATGTTCTTGTGATCACTGACCACTACACTAGGTACGCCCAAGCGTTCCCTACGAAAGACCAGAAGGCCGTAACGGTAGCCCGAGTACTATGGGAAAAATATTTCATTCACTATGGGTTACCAAATCGTCTTCACTCCGATCAGGGCCGGGACTTTGAAAGTACACTGATACGGGAGTTGCTCATCCTACTGAACATTGCCAAGTCACGTACTACCCCGTACCACCCCGAAGGGGATGCCTTGCCCGAACGGTTCAATCGCACCTTGTTGGATATGTTGGGCACATTGACGAGCCCGCAAAAGACGGAGTGGAGTAAACACGTCGAAGCATTGGTACATGCGTATAATTGTACCCGACATGAGTCCACTGGGTATACCCCGTATTTCTTGATGTTCGGAAGAGAAGCCCGGTTACCGGTGGATGTGCGCCTACGGATATCTACCGATGGGGTATCCAATAGGACGCATTTCCGATACGTTCAGCGACTAAAGGACAGTTTACAGTTGGCCTACAAATTGGCTGAGCGGACGACCGCACAATTGAATGCGGGGAATAAAAGGCGTTATGACCACAAAGTACGTTACAAGGAAATTCACCCCGGAGATGCGGTCCTTTTACGCAACTTAGGTGTTCCTGGGAAGCATAAATTGGCAGACCGGTGGCGGGAGGGTGTGTATGAGGTGGAGTCACAGATGCCGGGTCTTCCTGTGTACCGGATCAAGGATTCTGAAGGCCGCGTAAAAGTGTGGCATAGGAATCATCTGCTTCTTATACCTCAAGTAGGGACGGATGAATTGGAAGCCCCGGCCACTGCCCTAGATGGAGCAGTTGAATACACAGAGGATGGCTCAGAGACTGTAAAAATCGCCACCTCTGAGGATACAATGGAGGGAACCTCTCAAAGGGGCCTTCCGGCCGTGGAGGCATCTCCCGAAGGAGCCACGGGTAAAGAGCCTCTTGGCCCGAACATTGATCATTTGACTCCAGCGAGTCAGCCTCTAGACCCACAAAGTCCATGTTTTACACCCCAAAGAGACTGTGCTAATGCTGAACACCCCTCAAGGGTAGAGATGGAAATATCAGTTGAGACTGAGCCCTCTGTAGAGGAAGCGGAGGAGGATCACCCCCGCCGAAGTCAAAGAAACAGTCAACCTCCCATGCGAATGGCATATGATCAGTTTGGGGCACCCCATTATGAGGCTCAGCAGTGGGCTCGGCATAGGATGCAAGCTATGATGGTACTGTTTAATGAGATGTGTAACCTAATCTAGGAAGGAGAGGGTTGTGTACATAGTTAAAATATATGTGCTTAGGTAGTCCAGCGGGGACGCTGGATTCTGGAGGGGGGAGAATGTAAGGAAGTGCATATATATTAAAGGTTCCGCGCTGTCAATTACATAGGCAGCGCCATATTGTCCCTGTTTGCCAGCGAAGTTACTGCGTACCAGTTGGGCTGCGCATGCGCGAGGGAAGCGCGCGAAGGGTAATCATAAGTAGAGACTTGGAGGGGGTTTGAACTATGAACTCTGCACTGTGAGAAGGTCAGCTGAGGCTGAGGACCAATGGGATGCGAGACTGTGTATGCAGGAACCGGATGCGTGTGGGCGGAGGGTCAGAGCAGCGAGGGAGGTGAAGGAGGAGGTTGGCGGAACCTCGTGTGCTAGAGCGGAGGGTCAGTGACCCGTCTGCTTAGGTAGGATATGCCCACAGCCCCAGGAGTCTTTCCCCTGCCATCGTAGGGTGCTGTATTTGTAAGGACGCCCATAGTCGTCAGGGACGTTTCCCTTTAGTGAGGTTTATCTGCGGAGTTGCGGAGCTGCGGCCGCCATCTTGGATTTCCCATCTGACGGTGCTGCAGAAGGGAGAGACGGCGCAAGGCTGGATTAACACCAGGACCCCAGTGGAGAGTCAAGGTCATCGTAGTGACCGGAAGGTATCCTTATCTACAAGTGCACCTACACCGGTCACTAGGCGCTGATCCCGCCTCCCACTAACTAATTGGGTTTCCTGAGAGAGTGCCTTTGGTACCATACTTTACTGGTTATGAGACATACTCCTAAGGAGAGTGGCAGAGCCAACTATGTACAGGACAGTATCCCTACTAAGGTGTGGCCGAGCCACGTTGTGTGTGTGTATGTAATTGTTATATGATAAGTCTGCAGGTCATTTGTTATCGATGTGTGATATAAAAAGGTTGCTGTTGCATACTACTGTTGTTAGGTTCTTGCTCAGGGTATAATCTCTAAAATGGGGATCCTGGGTAAGTGGAGGCGCTGCACCACAAGTGATAAAGGTATACCCCCAGGCTCCCAATAAGCGGAGGCTCAGAGCTCCTGAAGCCACAGGTTTATGCACCGTAGTCCCTTAGTTCAGGCGTTCACAAAAAGGGCTACACATATATTAATATTTAAACAAATGATCAATGTATATTAGCATCATAAAGAACCCTCCTCTACTATAAAAAGTGGGAGAGGTCCCAATCGATATTCATGCCGTGAGGCACCCTGGTTCTTAATGTGAAGATCCAGAATGCCTCACGTTGGTCAAGCTTCTTAACTCTATCACCCCCTCTGGATGACAGCTGAATGGACTCAATACCTTGAAATTTAAAGTTTTTTAATCCACCTTTGCTGCAGTTAGTGAAATGTTTGGGGACAGGGTGGTCCAGGTTCCCTTTGGAGATCAATCGGATATGCTCCATAATTCGCACTTTGAGGTTCCTAATGGTTCTTCCAACATATTGGCTACCGCACCCGCAAGTGATGAGGTAGACAATATATGTGGAGTTGCAGTTGATAAATGATCTAGTGGCATGAGATTTTCCAGTTTGACTGGATACACATTTGTTTGATTTATTAATGTATCCACAAATTTTGCATTTCCCACAGGGGAAAGAACCACTAGGAGCTGTATTGCAATGTACCTTTTTTGAGGAAAAGAGACTTGGGGTAAGAGAATTCGCAACCGTCTTGGCCTTCCTATAAACAACATTTGGACCTGCAGTAATATATTGTTTTAATATGGGGTCCAAGGAGAGTACCGACCAATGTTTTTTAAGAATAAATCTGACTTGTTCAGCTTGGGAGCTAAATGAGGTAATAAACAAAATGTATTTGTTAACCCCCTTCCGCCTCTATCCGATAGGAGCCCAGCTGGCATGCGTTCCAGGGTGGAAACGGACGCATCTCAGTGACGTGGTCTCTACTCTCCAGGACTTGTGCCAGAGGGGGGGCGGTGTCACGGAGATGCGACGCGTCACTGGCGCGCATGCGCAGTGTACTCAATCGGGCGATTTTGGCGCGAACTGGGGCTATTAAAGGTAAGGAGGTTGTGTTATGTGATACACCTTGATAAAGTCCCGTGGGACGAAACATGTCGGTGTGTGGGCTGTGTTTCTGTCCCTGTGCACTTATTCAATAAACCACCCTCAGTTTTAGAACGGAGTTGTGCCCTTCATTTTTTCTACAGGACCCTTCCTGCAGATTTTTAACCCAGCTGTGCTCCTTGCTTCTCTACATTCTATGTATATATTGGCCAATATATTAGCCATTTTATACACAGGCAAGATATCCTAAACCAACATGAAATAGGTGATCAAAGTACTAGTGGGTTTCCATAACGTGGTGACCACTTATCCCCTACTACACCCCTCTTTGGGGTGCTGAGGGCTTGATCCGGCTGTCCTTAGCACCAAGATTCCTACACTCAACATGCTGGTTGTTCGTCCATCAATGTCCTTTACCTTATTGGAGGTCCTGTGACCAATCAATATTACCAATAAAATAAATAAAAGTAATGTAAAGAAAAGCATGGTCTTGTCTTAGGAATACCAAGATAACATGGGAGGCAGACTTTTGAGGAACAGGCAGAAAAACAAGAAGAGAAAGTCCTAGAGAGGAAATATAATCCCCAACTAATGGATACAATGTTTAAAAAAAAGTCAGGTCCACTGATAGACAGAGCCTTATCAAACTAAAACTAAGAAAAGAGATTTTGATTCCAAAAATGTAGTTCCATTCGTTGCCAGGTATATAATACGGCAGCATCACTCATCAAGAAAATCTTGAGAAAACATTAAGGCGGATAAAGAGGTAATTTCCCGAATTCCTACCAGAGACTCCTAAAATGATTTTCTCTAGAGCCAACTCTTTGAAACAAAAACTTTCCCCAAGCATATTAAAATGCACTACAGAAAGTGCCAGGAAGGTGTCTAATGCAATTGCACTACTTAGTAAATATGGGCCTTGATGTTTACCAGTTTTGCACACTTTCAAAGCATTGGCAATTGCCATGTTTACAAAGATTACTCCAGTCATTGGTGGAATGTTGATATTACAAAACCACTGAAAATATGTCAATTATTGTAATAGCTGGGTTAATATCACTCAGCACTCTGATGCTTTCATGTCTACATTTTATACATCTTCTCTGTTCTATTTTCCTTTCTTTGTCTAAGCATACTGTATGCATGTTTATGAACATCTATTTCGCTAATGCAGAATAGAAAACATTTATTTTATCTTGTTGTTTGTGTTGTAGCATAATTTAAATGTGCATGATAACTGTCAAAACCTCACCAAATGATTGCTCTAATTTATTCTTGTTTTCGTTGCTGTCCGTACCATTCAATTAATGGCAAACATTTTCTTAATCATATGTTTGGACTGTTCAGTTACCGGAAAACATTAAGCAGGAAAGTTCTTCAAAGAGGCTATTTCTGTACTATTTATTGCAAACCAGGTAACAGATTCTCATTTCATATTCACTATAAAGAAAGAGAACAATGTTTAATTGAGTGTTTCTTGTAGGTCATTCCTATTTGCAAGAATTTTAATTAGAGTCTCTCGCATACTACATTTCCTATGCATTCAAAAAATAATATCTCAATTTTTATAAAGAAAACCACAGGTACGCTCTATTAAGCACAATCTATCCATCATAGGCGGTGGCATATATTTGTAGTGAATATACAGAAGCCGGTGTTGTGATCTTTCAGAATATATGTTTAATATTATATCGGTGAAGCAGTGAAAGGCTTGCACAAGATTACTTTTAATGAAGTCATTATGGAGACACTAAAAAGTATTGGCTAAGATCTGTCTGACATCCCATTGCTGTTTCATATGCCAGCAAGTCCTTGCCATATAAATGAGAGCATATATTTTTAGTAATTGCTCATACCACTGCTTTTGCACTGGGTTGGCTGATGCTCTACTTTTTGCTGTTACAGTATCATTGTATTTTTTTTCTCCATTATCTGTATCCAGTGGGTTTCTGTTCCATGTATCTTCTACTTGTCTGTAACCTGTATATCTGCTGTTCTCGTTCTCATATCTACTGTTCATTTAGGGGCCGTTTTTATAAGTGGCATTGTGAACGGTATTTTGTGTCGTCTTTTCAGGACCGATATCACACCACTGTATCCACCACCGTATTAGTGTAACCAAAACAAGTTATGGAAATCCATTGAAGCAGCCGGAGCACGTTCTGTAACCGCTCTACAAAGCACCCATAACACAACATATTCATGTGTTTCGGAAGCTTCCTCCTCCTCTAGCTGTACTGTATGTGTTGCTGGTTGTCTCTGTTTTATACAGTTTGATTCTCAAACAGATATGGTAGCCACAGATGCAGGTGATGCAGAGCACAGCAAGGCAAAGGTACAGGATACACTGGAACAGCAGCAGTAAAATAAAAGTCCTTTATTTTCACTTCATGGTGCAGACAGGGATGGGTGCAAAAAGCCTCCTTCTCTTACGCGTTTCACGCCTATAAGGCGCTTCGTCACACTCTCTGACGAAGCGCCTTATAGGCGTGAAACGCGTAAGAGAAGGAGGCTTTTTGCACCCATCCCTGTCTGCACCATGAAGTGAAAATAAAGGACTTTTATTTTACTGCTGCTGTTCCAGTGTATCCTGTACCTTTGCCTTGCTGTGCTCTGCATCACCTGCATCTGTGGCTACCATATCCTTTCCTACCTGCAGAAGCACGCACCCTGGAAGGCTACAAGGGCATGGTCACATGAGTTAGTACTTTAATTGTACTTTGGGGTATTTTATTGGTGTTATCAGGCAGTTGTCAGACCCTGTCCACATTGGTAGTGCGGGGGTGGGGCGCATATATCTCCATCACCCACACTTACCAGGACATTATATTTGGGCATAGACACTCATGCTCACCCATATATACCCCATTACTCACCTTTATACCTGCACCTAGCCATCTTCAATCAAGCATTTATTGCATCATAGATGAATCACCATCACGGTCATTAGAGCACTATTATTGAACTCTGTTCACCTACCCTGATTCTCGAACAGGTAAAGAGAAGGTGAAAATATCTACACCAACCAGGTCATAGAAAAGTCAAGGATGTACAGTATAGAAACAACAACCCCTGGCTATCGAAAATAAAATGCTCTCTAACCAAGTGTGTTATAAAGTCCTAACAAAATGGTCACTAAGACGTGCAAATACACATTGTGAGCAGAAGGTAAATCTGTGGTCCCTTTAGTGGTGAAGGAGTACAGTAGCTGGTAAGAACATTGCATTTAAAGTGGCTGAAATAGGATCAAATCCCTGTGTCTGCTAAGCGCCTAATATGTTTGGGAGCTCTTTGGGGTAGGGGGAAAAATGCAGAACACCCATCTCTATTTAAAAAAAAAATGCTCATTAAAAAAAGGACAGTTTAGCTTTTCTAAGAACTACTTTTAAAAATATGTTTATTTTAATTATACTGTATTTAGCCATGTCACCTGTGGCTACAAACCTGCCATACTCCTGGCAGTAAGTCCTGTTAGAATCAGGCTGCCCAGTAGTCAACATGGGGTTTTCCCCCTCCTTGGTGCTGCATTTGAGTGACAGTGGGAGGTCGTGACATTGGGCCTGAGCACGCCCAACCATGGGAAAGACCTGGTGCCCTCCTCTTGGATGTACTTAAAGGAAGTACCCACATTCTTTAGTGCTTCTCCCCACTAAGAGAGGCAAGGTCACACATCTGGGAGCCTGAAATTGGGGCTTTCCCTGGCCTCTCCCCCTTGGGAGACTTCTGATAAGGGAGTCGGGAAGAGCTAGGACAGCTGCAGGGGCCCTAGCCTGTAGTGGTTGTTCAGGGATCATCATTCAGTGGATAACTGATCCTGAGAAGTTGTGATTGAGCAGGCCACTGCTGTGTGTTGGTGGTAGCAATAAAGATCATTCCTGTTTGCATATACCTCCTGCCTGGGTGTGATCTTACTGGGAGGAGAGGGAGAGTTTCTACCGTAGGAGATCGCATCCATTCATCTTGGAACCTGTGACAGATGGAGGCGCTGCACTGCTAAAGAACCATATGGGTAATGTACCCCAGAAACCTGATCCTGTGTCCCCACTAACATCGGCGGACGACTCAGCCCTCCTGTTACCAGCAGGTATCATGCACCACATGTACAGTAATGGCCAAATCTCCCACCGGGTGGGGGAAAAAACGTTACATTTGGAGGCGCTGCTGTTTTACTGCTTAACAGGACAGGTTTTCAGCGAAGCAATGTAAAACAAATATAATCACTGCGCTTCTCCATGTAAAGAGCATGCAGCTAGTGAAGGAAATGGCCATACAAATGTGCAAAACAGAAAGTGAATCCCTGCGCTTCTCCCATAGGGATAGCAATCAATGGGGAATATATATATATATATATATATATATATATATATATATATATATATATGTATATATATATATATATGTATGGTGTAAATACCTATAAGAAAAAAGGAGACTTTTGGTATACATCCTTTGATCAAATAATGCCAAGCCTGCTAACCACGTCAAGGTAAGTCTCTTTAGCAGGTCCCTACGCTAAATGCATACTAGTGTTATGTGAAATAAGCCCAGAAGGGGTTAAAATATCAAAGCATATGCTTGTATAACCTAGTGCAATTAAAAACTGGTATATACCAGTACAGATACTCACATGTAAGTGAAGTTGAATAAGGGGACCTTGCTAGGAGATTATATATTTAGAAGAGGAGGGGCTGGCCTGCCACAAACTGCTCAATAAGCAGTTGCAGGTGATTGGCTAAATATATTCAATTACACCATAGTAGTGTTGCCCTCTAGGAGCATGCTGCAAAGGATTAAAATCGGCCCAACAAATAATGTAAAACAAATATAATCACTGCGCTTCTCCATGTAAAGAGCATGCAGCTAGTGAAGGAAATGGCCATACAAATGTGCAAAACAGAAAGTGAATCCCTGCGCTTCTCCCATTGGGATAGCAATCAATGGGGAATATATATATATATATATATATATATATATATATGTATGGTGTAAATACCTATAAGAAAAAAGGAGACTTTTGGTATACATCCTTTGATCAAATAATGCCAAGCCTGCTAACCACGTCAAGGTAAGTCTCTTTAGCAGGTCCCTACGCTAAATGCATACTAGTGTTATGTGAAATAAGCCCAGAAGGGGTTAAAATATCAAAGCATATGCTTGTATAACCTAGTGCAATTAAAAACTGGTATATACCAGTACAGATACTCACATGTAAGTGAAGTGGAATAAGGGGACCTTGCTATGAGATTATATACCTAGAAGAGGAGGGGCTGGCCTGCCACAAACTGCTCAATATGCAGTTGCAGGTGATTGGCTAAATATATTCAATTACAACATAGTAGTGTTGCCCTCTAGGAGCGTGCTGCAAGGGATAGCAATCAATGGGGAATATATATATATATATATAATGTGTAACGGGTATTCCACCCCACCCAATCACATATATAGTGTGGGTGAGTAGAACATGCGGTGTTACCGGTGTGGTGCGTATACCTGCAGGCTCACAGGAAGTCTGAGCCTCAGCTAGTGAGAGCCTGGGGTGAATCCTCTGGAACGGATCTTCTTTCAGCGCCTCCACCTATGTAGGATTCTAGGGAAGTGTAGAATGACCCTACATAGGAACCCAATCAGAAACCACACACACAGTGATTATATAACTAACGACTTTACTAACAAATAATAATAACCTGTGTCCCTCTCACGAGGAGACACTAACAGTGATCCCACCCAGTGTCCCAAGAACCCCACCCAATGTCCCGTACTCCTACAGATATAGTCAATGCGTGACTGCGCAGTCACTAAAAACCTCTAGGCCTGTTGGTGCACATGTGTTGGTATAATACCTGCCGAGCACTCCGGTGTTTGGGTCAGCAACAAGCTTCTCAAAGGATCAGTCGGGCGATGCCTCCTTCTGATCCTCCACTGCACTCCTTGTACGTGGACCGCTAGAGCGGTCCCACTCCGGAACAGTCTCTGTGGACCCCAACGTGGGTCCAACCGCCTCACGGGAACAGCGATACTTCTCTGTGTCCCTACCTACATAAGGGGCACGTGCTGCACTATAGGCCGTCCCTATAATACAGCAACCTATGCTGGCTTGGGATACTCCTATGGGCCTAAAGGGTAAGGACCTGTCCCACTCCCCTAACTACCCACATCCCTAAGCCTCACTAACTCTAACAGCCAACGTGCTGCTAAACAAGGTGCCTGCCTGTCAGACCTCACAGCAATGCCCGCTGTGACTCTGACAGTGCAGCACTCTAAACTAGGGGCCACGTCCCTCTCTAGGACCTCCCTAAGCAGTTACCCACCCAACTAGTGGGGAGTTGGGGCCTACCTGGGGTGTGGGTACCTATCTGGATGCAGGAGCTGCACTCACTCCCCGCACCCTTCCTTCCCCTTCAGCTCCGCTGCTCCAACTAACTGCCACCTTCCTTTTCCAGCTCCCACTAATGTAAGTGGCAGGGTCCCTAACCTGAGGGCTGCCCCTGGCAACACTCACCTTACTGGGGAGCTGAGCTATCTTGGACCAAGGGGGTGCTGGCCTAATACAGGGGAGTCCCTCTCTCCTGCACCCTACCTCCTTCCCTTGTCTGTTCCTTCCTCTGACTGACTGACTCATGCAAAGCCCGGGAAATGTATCTCTTTTCCCGGGCTGAGCTTCCTCCAGCCCTATTGGCCACTATCAGGCACCTGGTGCCTGTCTCCCTATGCCTCCTGGGAATTGTAGTTCCCAGGGGGCTGCTATACCACTGGGGCCGCATGCGCGAATGCCTAATGGCCGCCTCAAGCTCTTCTGCTCTGTCCCTGCCTTCCCGGCTAGCCCTGCGCATGCGCGAGTCTGTCGGGCCGCCGGGGACCTACTGCGCATGCGCAACTTGAAGCGCAATGGCGGCGCCCTTACAACCCGGCTCCGAGAGCGCCGGGAGACCTGTAACGCGCGTGCGGCCTTGGCAACCGGCCGCACGCGTCCCCAGCAACCCCCGAGCCGGGACCTGACCTCCCTCACCCGCGCGATTGTCTTGCGGGGCCGCCTTGTGACTCGGCGGTACCCGCGATCGCGCACCAGGGGAGGGGGGTGCTGGAGTGCTGGGGAGACCTGGCTACATATGTATGGTGGAAATACCTATAAGAAAAAAGGAGACTTTTGGTATACATCCTTTGATCAAATAATGCCAAGCCTGCTAACCACGTCAAGGTAAGTCTCTTTAGCAGGTCCCTACGCTAAAGGTTATACATATATATATATATAAAAAGAAGGGGGCTGAGCTGCGCCTCTGCTAATGATTGCTGGTATACAGTGTGACTCACTAGGAGTAAAACACTGTATAATAGGTATATAATCTAATGAAATATGAATAAGATAAATTAAAAATAATAGAATAAATAATATTAATAAATCAAATGCAATAAAATAAAACCTATAGCTAAGCAATAAAAGCAAGATATAAACGATCATACAACAAATGAATATCTCCACAAATGGGAAAAAAAGGAGGGGGGGTATAAAAACCAGTCCTCAGAATAGTCCAATAAGTCCAATAAATTCTGGTATAGAGGGTCTCCGGCTGCTCTCAAAGTGGACAACCACATCCACAGGGAATCTAGAAGAAAAGGGGGAAGAGAGAGCGCACACCCATAGCGTAAAATTGTAACATTTAATGAGGGAAAGGGAGAGGGGGGGATAAAAATTGCACTTACAAAGGTACAATATAAAAAAGCATTCTGTGATATATAATCACCACCATCCGGTTTAGAACTGCAGCCTCATATTCTGTGCAGTCCCAGGATGACGTCCCAGTCCAAGTCCAGGGTAGTTATTCTCCTTTGCATCAGTGGGGGAGTCCTGTAGAGTAGCTATGAGCTGGGAAGCCTCTGCAACAATCGCG
Organism: Ascaphus truei; assembly: GCF_040206685.1. Classification (NCBI taxonomy): domain Eukaryota; kingdom Metazoa; phylum Chordata; class Amphibia; order Anura; family Ascaphidae; genus Ascaphus; species Ascaphus truei. Next base: position 137,745 of record NW_027456949.1, read on the forward strand.
CGGGTCAATGGGTCCCAACGCGCGGTGATGACGTCAGTGTCATGCGTCTGACGTGATGACGCTCCCTGACGCGTTTCGTCACACAACGGGCGACTTTCTCAAAGGGAAGTCAGGAGAGGGGAAAGGTCCGGTATTATATACCCTGTCTGCTGATAGATTGACTAATTCCAAACCCCTCTCAGCTGTGGCGGTACTTGTTTCAGTGCATACAATCGCAGTGCCTGTTAATTAAGTTGGAACTATGGGGACCAGCGGAGTAATATACTAAGGATACAAAAATGCATGCTCATAATAAGGAAATTAGTAATTGGTAGTTAGAAAACAAAATAGACCGCCGCTTGCATAGATTGGTGACACATAAACCTTCAACAACATATTAACATTTCCAATAACTCAATTGCGATTGATATTGAAAATACCAATTGTCCAAACCAATATAAAATATATGTAAAAGGCTCAATATATCAATAAATGTGTGTACCTATAAAGTGGATAATCATACCAATACCCACACGAGAGCCCTACCTGTCTAAAACAAGTTAGACATAGGTGAATAAAACTGATTACATAAAAAAATGATTACATAAAAAAGATTACATAAAAAACTGAAGAACAGAGGTGTAATTATTGACAGTAAGAAGCACAGCAGGAGAGCATTGTGACAATTATAAAACTTCATACTAATCTATAATGTCTATCCTAGGTCCGGCAATGAAGCAGACATCTAGGAGGGAGGTATAAGCCACGAACAAAGAAGATGACAGGAAGTGAACCACTAATGGAGTAGCTGTATCTAGTGAACAATGTGAAGTGCAGTGATAAATTGTGTTGAAATATATAGAACCTTAATAGGTAATATTGTGCTGGTCAATGGCGTGAGCTACCACTCAAAGGAACCAAATTGTGCATGATATTAGAAAAGACTAATGGGTGTGATACTATCTAAAGTGTATGATGAATATATTAAAAAAATGAAAAATAATAATTATTTGATATATATATACCTTGTATATATAAGTGAACTAATTACAATAAATGTGTATTTACCCAAAAATCTAAATCCTATAAAGTATTATGAAATGAAGTGATGAGTGATGGGGGGGGGGGAAAGGGGGTGTGGGATGAATCCAGAAGGGATCCAGACAGAAGATGGCAGAGTGCAGAGGCAGTGTTGGCAGGAAGAACCATCCAAGGAGACATCAAACAAAGGTACTCACATCTAAGCATTCATTAAGTCCACCCGGACTCAAAGTACCCAACTGGTGGATCCAAAAGGTTTCCCGCTTACATAGGGTTTTAAACCGATCCCCACCAAGGGCATTTGGTGAGATGGTCTCAATTCCCATTATTGTCATGGTTTTAGGGTCTTGCTGGTGAATGACTTTGAAATGCCTAGACAGACTATGGGTACTAAGACCCTTGAGTGCATTTCTCCTATGTTCCAGGAACCTTGTTCCAAGAGTCCTAGTGGTGCGTCCAATATATTTTAGATTGCATCCACACTGAATCATGTACACCACATATGTACTTAGACAAGTAATGGAACTTTTGATAGTATGTGTGGTACCTCTTAAGGTGGAACTGACAGTATTCTGACTAAGGAGATGCTTGCAAGTAATGCATCGACTCCGTCCACAGGGATGATTTCCCATTGGGCCCTTTTGAAGCTTGGCACTGGTAGACATGGGAGAAGACCTAAGTCTAGTAGGAGCTAGAATGCTTTTAATACTCCTAGCCTTCCTATATGTGACAGTGGCTCTATCAGGCAAGGTGGGTCCTAGATGAGGATCACACTTAAGAACAGACCAGTGATCATTCAAAATCTTGTTAATGGATTTAAAAGATTTATTATAGGTGGTAATGAACCTCAAGGTTGAAGCTTCTATCCCTGAATGTACTGATGATGTATTATAACAATGACGGGTCCCTTTTTGTTGTTGTTTCTTTTTGGACTGATTCAAAAGTGTGATACGATCGGATGAGCTCACCTTGTCAAATGAATCAGAAATCAGACCAGGATCATACCCTTTTGATAAGAACTTGCTTTCAAGTACTGTGGACTGGTTCCTAAAGTCAACATCCCTTGTGCAGTTCCTACGTATTCTGTGGAACTGTCCCAAGGGAATATTGTCGAGCCATTGCTTGTGATGATTGCTGGACGCATGGACATAGCTATTGACAGACACAGACTTGAAATGTGTGGTGGTAATAATATTCAAGTCTGTGTCTATACTGAGAGCCAGATCCAGAAAAATGGTGGTTTGATTGCTAATCTCGAATGTGAATTTTAACCCCAACAGATTATCACTGAAGGAACTCAGAATGGCAGATAACACCGATTTATCCCCATCCCAAATGATGATAATATCATCTATGAAACGGCCATAGTATACGAGACCCGCCCCGAGCAAGGTGTTTTGCCATATGGTCGATTCCTCCCAATACCCCATAAAGAGGTTGGCATAGCTAGGAGCGAATCTCGTACCCATGGCCGTTCCACAGATCTGTAAATAAAAATTGTCTTCAAATAGAAAATAATTGTGTGTGAGGATAAAGTGAATACATTCTAAAATAAATGACTTGTGTTTATCCGGAAAAGACAAATCCCTGTCCAACCAAAATTTAATAGCTTCTAGGGGTCAGCAACAAGCTTCTCAAAGGATCAGTCGGGCGATGCCTCCTTCTGATCCTCCACTGCACTCCTTGTACGTGGACCGCTAGAGCGGTCCCACTCCGGAACAGTCTCTGTGGACCCCAACGTGGGTCCAACCGCCTCACGGGAACAGCAATACTTCTCTGTGTCCCTACCTACATAAGGGGCACGTGCTGCACTATAGGCCGTCCCTATAATACAGCAACCTATGCTGGCTTGGGATACTCCTATGGGCCTAAAGGGTAAGGACCTGTCCCACTCCCCTAACTACCCACATCCCTAAGCCTCACTAACTCTAACAGCCAACGTGCTGCTAAACAAGGTGCCTGCCTGTCAGACCTCACAGCAATGCCCGCTGTGACTCTGACAGTGCAGCACTCTAAACTAGGGGCCACGTCCCTCTATAGGACCTCCCTAAGCAGTTACCCACCCAACTAGTGGGGAGTTGGGGCCTACCTGGGGTGTGGGTACCTATCTGGATGCAGGAGCTGCACTCACTCCCCGCACCCTTCCTTCCCCTTCAGCTCCGCTGCTCCAACTAACTGCCACCTTCCTTTTCCAGCTCCCACTAATGTAAGTGGCAGGGTCCCTAACCTGAGGGCTGCCCCTGGCAACACTCACCTTACTGGGGAGCTGAGCTATCTTGGACCAAGGGGGTGCTGGCCTAATACAGGGGAGTCCCTCTCTCCTGCACCCTACCTCCTTCCCTTGTCTGTTCCTTCCTCTGACTGACTGACTCATGCAAAGCCCGGGAAATGTATCTCTTTTCCCGGGCTGAGCTTCCTCCAGCCCTATTGGCCACTATCAGGCACCTGGTGCCTGTCTCCCTATGCCTCCTGGGAATTGTAGTTCCCAGGGGGCTGCTATACCACTGGGGCCGCATGCGCGAATGCCTAATGGCCGCCTCAAGCTCTCCTGCTCTGTCCCTGCCTTCCCGGCTAGCCCTGCGCATGCGCGAGTCTGTCGGGCCGCCGGGGACCTACTGCGCATGCGCAACTTGAAGCGCAATGGCGGCGCCCTTACAACCCGGCTCCGAGAGCGCCGGGAGACCTGTAACGTGCGTGCGGCCTTGGCAACCGGCCGCACGCGTCCCCAGCAACCCCCGAGCCGGGACCTGACCTCCCTCACCCGCGCGATTGTCTTGCGGGGCCGCCTTGTGACTCGGCGGTACCCGCGATCGCGCACCAGGGGAGGGGGGTGCTGGAGTGCTGGGGAGACCTGGCTACATATGTATGGTGGAAATACCTATAAGAAAAAAGGAGACTTTTGGTATACATCCTTTGATCAAATAATGCCAAGCCTGCTAACCACGTCAAGGTAAGTCTCTTTAGCAGGTCCCTACGCTAAAGGTTATACATATATATATATATATATATATATATATATATATATATATATATATATATATATATTCCCCATTGATTGCTATCCCTATGGGAGAAGCGCAGGGATTCACTTTCTGTTTTGCACATTTGTATAGCCATTTCCTTCACTAGCTGCATGCTCTTTACATGGAGAAGCGCAGTGATTATATTTGTTTTACATTATTTGTTGGCCCGATTTTAATCCTTTGCAGCACGCTCCTAGAGGGCAACACTACTATGGTGTAATTGAATATATTTAGCCAATCACCTGCAACTGCTTATTGAGCAGTTTGTGGCAGGCCAGCCCCTCCTCTTCTAGGTATATAATCTCCTAGCAAGGTCCCCTTATTCCACTTCACTTACATGTGAGTATCTGTACTGGTATATACCAGTTTTTAATTGCACTAGGTTATACAAGCATATGCTTTGATATTTTAACCCCTTCTGGGCTTATTTCACATAACACTAGTATGCATTTAGCGTAGGGACCTGCTAAAGAGACTTACCTTGACGTGGTTAGCAGGCTTGGCATTATTTGATCAAAGGATGTATACCAAAAGTCTCCTTTTTTCTTATAGGTATTTACACCATACATATATATATATATATATATATATATATATATATATATATATATATATATATATATATATATATATATATTCCCCATTGATTGCTATCCCTATGGGAGAAGTGCAGGGATTCACTTTCTGTTTTTCAGCGAAGCAAGTCTGGAAGTTACAGATACGCTTCCAGAACAAGTGCTGAGAGAAGGAGGGAGGCTAGGTATAGTGTCCAGGGGACCCCGGCATACCATAACCAGGCCCCACTTTCCCCACCACGGAACAATGACTTAGACTGCCTAACGGGTGAATGGTCTGGAGACAAAGGGCTATTGCTGTTCTGATTCGCCCAGAGGTGGGTAGTCATAGGTTGCCTAAAGGGTTTGCTCTGGTTAACGAGTCACAGGGAGGTCTGGAGAGTGTCTGCAATACTGTCAGCTGAGTGGGCGGCGTAAGGTACTTCTAGGGTGTGTCTTAGGAGGGGTGCCTGACATATTAGATGGCGAGACACCTCTGCTGGAAGAACGCCCAGAGTACTACTAGCCATATGCAGATTGTGGAACCACAGAGTGCTTGTAATTGACTGTAACCATGTGCAGAGTATTGGAAAGAGCTTTGCTAGCCTGGGGTACAACCTACTCTTGGTAGACCGCTAACCATGTGCTGTGAGCACGTCCAGAAGATGGATTCCCTGTGGAAGCGTATGAGACACATAGTCCTGTACAATAAGGAACTTAAAATGGTGGTTCTCCAGTTCAAGAAGCTACCAAGTGAAGTTTGCCATACAAGATGGCATCTCCCACCAAGGCTGGAGAGCGCACGTATTGCCTACAAAAGGGTTGCACAAGAAATTCTGCAAAGTTCTGCACGGGTCTGGCGTGAAAGCCAGGACCCCACCCAAGCCATATGACAGGCTCATCCAGGAGTCAGTCACACCCTGTCCCTTGTGCCCCAACTCTAATCTCCATGAGAGGGAGGGGGCACTGTGACAACCAATGTCTAACTACTACCGAGGACAAGGGAGGAGCTGGATGTGGCTGACCGCACCCTCAATTCTTTGGAGCCAAGCGAGAGAGAGGAGCTATCTTACCAATACTCCAGTGCTCGTGCTAATCAAGAGATCTCGGTATGTCTAGCACTATGGACTTTACCCACTACCGTCTACCAGGAGGCCTCCTGGTTGTGAAGGTGGACGGAAAGAGATACCTCCAGGGCCTATGTCCTATGTGCGATTTCCCCAGTGGCAAGCTAATTTGGGGAGCCAGGTGTGCCCGCTGCAGAGCACGCTTTATCACGCCCATACTGCTGCGGCCTATGGCCTTTTCGGACAAATATGAGACCGACCCCAAGACTTGGGCGGTCGATACTACTGCTAGCATATCTACCTCAACGATGAAGGTTCCTGAGGGTCTGTGCGCTCAAGAGGATGCTCCAGGGGGTCAGAGTACTCCAATGATTTCCAAAAGCTCCACGAGCTCCAGACCAGGAACCAGAGATGGTCAGAGAGACGGAACCAATCCAAGAACAACCGAGTAAGGTGACTGCCTGGTGTGATGAGGCACCGCTGTTGCCAGAGGCACAGGGGTCGGAAAAGGCCTTGCTAATTGCCTCGGTTTACTCAGAAATGATCCAGTGCCTTTCCCCTGTGGACATGTCCCTACCTTTGTCCTGTAACAGTAGTCGGAGGTCTTCCGTGGTGTTCCAGCAGATGCTCAGTGACCAGGCTGAGGTAGCCGACGACGCGACTCTCTGAATCAGACCCGACAGACGGCGGAGCTCGCCAAGTGATGATGTCACCATTCGAGCGAACGCTGTAGCAGAGGACGAACCCGAATTGTTTCCTGCTCTGGTGAGTGCCGCCCCAACTCCTATTGAAGGGACTGCCTTTATCCAGTTCATGAAGGAACATTTGGCCTGTAAACAAGCGGCCACTGTTGTGGCCAATACGGCGTTGATCCCAGAAGAAATTGTTCATTACCGGTGCTATTTTGGTGCACAGGCCGATGCCCAAGCTCCTGGCTGCGGTAGAACCGCATGTTGCCAGTGTAACTCTGGTAGCTGGCCACGGTGGGCGCATTGTGCACGACTCTGAGACTTTACGACCCGTATCTTTCCAAGAGTACCTTAATTTTCTCTAGACGTTCTGCTGCGGCGAATACTATACGGGTTAGCCAGGGTGGTGCTCCACCTGGTGAAGCTGACCGGGCCTCTAGAGAACATTACTCCAAAAAGAGGAGCCTGCGGGCCTCTAACTCTCTTACTCCATCTGCGGATTGGAAGGACTGGTCTTTGGGGAATACAATGTTGGTTGATGATAAATGCACTGATGATGATATGGAAGATGCTATGTCATGTAGTGTTAAGTCTGGTATAAGTCAATATGCGATGTCAGTGAATTCAGATACGTTTGGTTTTTCCTCACACCCTTTTTCTGGGTCAGAAGTAACTAAGGCACTGCCTGTTAAGTCACTACCCTGGTTGCACCCTAGATTCCAGGGTTAGATGCCGTACATTCACAGCACCCGGTTTGCTGTTAGAAATCGGGAATATAGTCAACCACTGGTGGGAAGAAGGGGAATTCTGCCCTGAAGAGACCGTGGAGGTCAGGAGGCATACGGAATATGAAATGAAGTGTGGTATCATAGAACCAAAAAGCAGTATATTAATGTACTGTGAACCGCCCACACAGGAACCCTTGCACTTGGTCCTGCCAGGAAAAGCTGAGGGTCATAGGCTTACTAAAATTAGTAGAGCAGAAAGGCACGTTGTACAGGCAATCACATGGGTTCGAGTATCCTTATGTGCCTGAACCCATAGAGAGAGAGATCGACGAGAACCGTGATAAATGGTTGGTAGAAATTATTAGGGACTATGTTCAGACTCACAGTCGGAGTACATTCCACCATCTGGAAGCCAGAATAGCATATCTAGTGGATTTGTGGAAAGTAGGGAGGTCCATTTATATGGACAGAGACGAATATGTGTCTGAGTGCCACCCTAAGAGGGTATTTTCAGTTACAGTGCCCGATAGTACTGGGGCACTAGTCAGCAAACCAGACCCTGAGCATTACTATTGAGTAATAGGTTCTCCATGTTGGGAGGACCTTGGTAATTAATAGAATGCTGCATGTAATTATGTTTTACCACAGTATTGCCACAAGAATGTATCATGTGTTGTAATGAATAGCATACTGTATTATCTCTACTGTTCTGTAGGTTATGCATTGAATGATGGTGCCTACGAAATTTAGGGTCCAAGCAGGGGCGTTGAAGATTCCACCAGAGGGAGGATGTAGTCATGCCACCTGTGGCTACTAACCTGCCCTACTCCTGGCAGTAAGTCCTGGCAGAATCAGACTGCCAGTAGTCAACATGGGGTTTTCCCCCTCCTTGGAGCTGCATTTGAGTGACAGTGGGAGGCGGTGACATTGGGCCGGAGCATGCCCAATCATGGGACAGACCTAGTGCCCTCCCCCTGGCCATACTTTAAGGCAGTACCTCCCCAAATGTATTAGTGCATCTTCCCACTGAGAGAGGCAAGGTCACACATCTGGGAGCCTGAGATTGGGGCCTTTCTTAGCCTCTCCCTCTTACGGGAGAGTGAGTGTGGGCCCTGACATTTGGTTCATAATCATAATACTAGTGAGGTTGAGATTTAAGTGCATTGTATATATTATATATCATTTATTCTCTATGCGTGTGGCTTTGGGATAATCAACACCGCTGCAATACTAGCATATGCATCCTTAACGCTAAGGATATCAGTGGGTTAATTAACCACTTCCCGTCAAATGACACCCTTTCATGACCAGTAATGTTAACAGGTTGTTATTTGAATGCTTGATATAGGGGTTGCTATAGATGCACTTATCCATTATATAGGTATGCATGCCTGTATACAATAATTAGCGCCCTTTCCACTACTATCGTTATACTGGTATTTACCCCTAACTGTTTTTAATTTCATTGTACTTGTCTGTGCACTGTAATTATGTTAATAAAATGTTATTATTTTTGGTCAGATTTTGGCTTTTAATGGTATCCGTCCTCTCACAGCAATGGGAGCGGTTACTATAGGTCTTGTGTATCCAATTGCCAGCAATCTGTACAATTAATTGTAATCACATTTCATACTGTATATTGGATTGAGTGCAGTAAATAGGGTTCTTTTGGGTGTTTCTGTTACCACCCTACTTGTTCACATAACTGGCCCGGTAGCACCCAGAATAGTGGTTCATTAGAGAGGGCTGTTCTTGATAGGTTATCGTTAACCAGTTGGTAGTATCAACCCTAATTTAAAAACCCTAACTCTTCGTCTGAGAGCCTCTGCCGTCTCTTCCGCAGAGAACTCTCCCTTCTCCCACCAATGATCCACACTGTCCCAGCTAAACAGCAAGAACCGTGTCCGGTTCATATGATGGACATACCCTTGAAACATGGGGTCCCACCACGGCAATACCTTCCCCACATTTGCATTAAACACAGACACATCAGACTCGGAAGCCACCCTAGAGGGTGTTCCCGATCTTTCTGACCTTTCTGACCCTTCTTTGGAGAAAGCCATGTACTCAGCCATCCCTCCACTAGCAGGATCACCATCAAACCCAGCCCAGCCTCCCCAGTCCTGGGAAGATGTAGTTACCCTCTGAGTGTCCTGGGCAATGTCTGTTGAGAACTTAGTCACAGCAGTGTGTCCCAGGGTGCCAGGCACATTAGGCCTACCGTGGCCTTTTACAGCCAACAGTTTATGCTGGTCAGAGTATGTAGGGGCATTACGCCCTTGGCCCTTGGATCGGTCATGGTGCCGCTGCAAAAATAAGTCAGTCAGGGCCTTACTCACCGCAGCGGATGTATCAATGTCCTCTGCCGCCACTGCGGTCACCTCCATGATGGGCACATCGGGTCACACCAGAAGGGTGGTTTCATCTGAGGACGAGGAAGTACTCACCGGTATCTCTTCACAGGATTCCTCCGCTGCTCCCCGTCGTGCAGAAGCATCCTTGTAAATCTGCGGGCTGTGGTCATCTCGGGCACCTGGGAAGGTAACACATCCTAATCGCTCTGATGCTCTTCCACATCCACGTGGTTCTCCTGGCCGGGAGCGGGCACATCCGACGCCACCTCATGAGGATCATACAAGGCCTTGGATATCCTTTGCTCGGGTAGCGCTGTCACCTCCGATGATGTTGCGGATCCTGGACACCACTCCCGCTCATTACGGCTGATGGGGATTACCTCTCTGCCACCAGGGCAATGACACTCCAGCCGGAGCATTGTGATGGGGCCGTCCGTCTTGTTGGTCTCCTCGGTAGCGTTGGACACGCCACCTTGGGAAGAGGACTGTGAAACCTTTCTATCGTTGGTGGAGGTTTCCAGGCTAAGGTCCCAATCCTGCATCACCAGCGAAAGTGCCTTAGCCTCCTCCCGGGTGGTCCCCACTCCGGGTAATTCTCGTAGGCTAATTGGTACAGGGGCACACGTTCACTTGGAGCGTCTGCTCCTGATCTCGTGATCCAATCTGTAGACTTCTGCAGATAGGCCAGATAGAAGATGTGGCCTGACAGGGATGGTAGTAACACCTTGGTCTTAAAGGTGGGGAGTCCCACATGGCTGGCATTTGGATTTTTAGGCTCACGTCTCCGCCCCGGAAATCACAGCTGGGGAAAACACATTGCAGGAAACTCTCCCCCTTCACTTGTACTACCAAGAATCCTCCTGGTAACAGATAGTGAGCTATAGTGCACTCGGCCATGGTAGGGATGTTACGTGGGAACAGTGGGGATTTGCTCCTACTCCTTGCCTCACCATGTGCTACTGAGGGTGCTGTAACTTAAGTCCAGCTACGCCCCTATTGATGACACAACATTACTTGCATCCTCCCCCTGGTGGCTCCAGGAGTACAGGCACAACTGTGGGCACAGCTTCAGCTTTCGCGCCAAACTATTCGGCTTTGCTTTCGTGCCGAACCCAGCCCTAATTGTGCACAGGGCTTTGATTTCGCCTGAACCTAGCACAATTTTTGCAAAAGAAGCTTTCATCTTGCAAACTTCTCCATGCGGTCCCCCCGATTTAGGCGGGAACCGCTCCTTTCACGCACTTCAGCTACTCTGGTGGGGAAGGTGGTCCATTGCTGGGCAAGCGTCCCCTAGGACGATACACACGAAAATGAAACGGATCGATAATAGTCCATATAAAGCTGTGTAGTGGCCCCAGAATGATGCTAATCTGTCAGGTGGCAATATACATAGGGGATGGAGGAGGGGGGAACCAATAAGGGACACATAGACAATGCTGGTATAAGGCACTCCCCTAGCATATCACAATCCCTTACCCTCCTCCTAAGGATCCTCTAAAACGCACAATATCCTGAGAAGCACTAGCCACATATCAGCAATCATAAAATGGAATGTACTCACTGATCTTGATAGAAGGCAAGTAAACCTTAAAGCATCTGTTTCAGAAGGCGAGCATCGCTCCCACAGTAGGCAAGGAAGAAGGAAAAAAGGGAACAAGCATTGCAAGCAATTCGAACTGTAGGCGGGTTAAAAATGCAAAAAATCTTTATTTAGGCATGACGCCTAAGAAAAAACACTATCATCACAGTCCTCTGACGCGTTTCGTGCCGGAGGCAATTTGTTAAAGAGTGTATGCATGGTCTCCTGCTCCCTGCTAATATAGGGCAAATTCTAATTGTAAATTGGAAACCCCGGCGTCCCGCTTTCGCCCCGCCCACCTCTGACGTCATGAGTCACGTCACAGATGTGGGCAGTTTCGCCAGCTTGAAACACCTCTGTTCCCCGCCCATATACCTCCAGGGGCTGCCTCTCAGCCATCAGTGTGGATCACAGGCATAACGATCCCTCTCTGCTCACCTCTGACATCACAGTCAGTGTGGGTGGGATACGGAACTGCAGCCAATGTCTATCCAACTCCATGGCCAATCAGCAACTACCCACAAAGGACAAACACACTTAGTAAACAATAACACCATGAAATAATATGATGAGTTAGAGCAAGGAGTATACATGGTAATAATATATGGCACCAATAATGACATGTAGCCATGCATAATAATGACTGCATACATCTTCCCTGTTGGCAGTAAGTCCTGGTTTATACAGGCCTGCCAACAGTAGTTATGGAGGTTTTCCCTCACACCCTAGTGTGGTGCCCTGTGTAAGGAAGGGAGTGGCTGTATGCTCTGAGTCCCTGGATAGTGACCTCAGAGCTGCGCCTGCCCCCTGAGGTATAAAGGGCACAACACTGACAGTTAGTGTTGTTGTTGGTGGAGAAATAGTAACCAGAAGGTACAGAGATTGGAGAATCACTTTTGTGACCCTAGTGCAGTAACTAGCGGTAGCAGAGTGATCAATTAAGTTTTGTCTACGCCATACTGTGTCCAGGGACCTGGCACAGCGGTGATCTCCCTAGGAGAAAGGGAATCCCACTTCAATATGGGAGGGCGTACCTGGCAAAGGGACAGCACGGAGAGATGTGCGGCTAGAGCCGGCAGCTGCATGGGGCAGTCTGCTACATCCCTGTATTCAATAAAGATGTCCTTGAGAAAAAGAACCCCACTGTGTGAGTGTGAGATTACTCAACAGTGGATGGCACCAAGAAGGAGTTCCTTACCAGGACCATCTCCCTGCGGAAGCACAGATCCTGATGAGGTGGAGGCGCTGCACATGATGTAAGTTGGACTCGCACCCACTACCTCAGCTACCTGTCCTGATGACATCCCCTAATAACACCAAGCGGGAGACTCAAGAGTCCTGTTACTTGCAGGTGCACCACAACACACGCCTTGTAATGGGGGACTGGTTAGACTACACGGGCCAATATGAGATTGGGTGGGTCAGGCCAGAGGGATACACCCGTTACAATTGGAGGCGCTGCTGAGATACCTGTTAACAGGACAGGCTTTTGCTAGGCACACATTAGGAAACAGGGAGAGTGTCTGCTGCCACTTTGTGCTGCGTGGGACGGAACCAGGGGTAGTCAGGGAGATGCTGGAGCTGCATGCCGCAAAGACGCCTTGGGATCCGTGAGTCTGGAGAAGGGGGCTATTGCTGTCCTAGTCGCCTTGAGGTAGCGCTAGCGGGGGACGCCTAAGGGGTAAACTGGTAACTGAGAGCAGGAATTCTGGACGGGTCCGCGCTAGGCTAGCCAAAAGTAGGTCGACGCCCAAAGTACTGCATGGAAGAGCCAGAGTACTCTAGTCTCCATTTCAGATCACTTACCAAGGAGCACAGACTGGAGGAACGTGTTACAGTAGACACAGAAAGAGTGAGCCTAGCCTGAGGTAGTGCAAACACGAGTCGGATATACGTTAGGTACACAAGGTGGTGCACAAGGCATGTTTATTGTACAGATGTGGTAGCTGCCCCGCAGAGCGGAGCTCCATGTACAAAACCCCCGTGTTCAACGATCACGAGCGATCTGTCGGAATGGAGGATCTGCACAGAGCAGAAGGTCCAGGATGGCGGAGAGAGAGAGCCACAAAAATGGAGGATCTGCACAGAGCAGAAGGTCCAGGATTGCGGTCAGAGGAAGAACACGCATATGAACTGTGCGTGGGTGAAGAACAGGCTACAGAAGAGACTTTTGTGGGCTTGTTGTGGAATGGCGTGAAAGCCGTGGCTGCGCCATGTTTGTCCTGCCTATGTTCTCGGGAAGATACCCCCGAGAATAGAGAGGACGACAGTCTTGTGAGATGGGAGGAACGAAATGGACTTTGTTATACCCCAATTAACAAACAGCCAGACGCTGCCTTAAATGAAAGAAAAGACAATGCTTACCAAGATGGCGGTTCCCGCGTTCCCGGGACACCGCGTGGGCATGCTGCGGAAAGTCTTGCAACTTTGCAGTCTGCTAAATGTTGGCCAGGATTGGCGCCAACAAGAAAACTCCACCCCGAGGGGAAGTTTGGCGCGAAAGCTGGAGCCGCGCCCTCATGGACTATGACTCACTCCACACCTGTGCTGGGTCAGCCTACAAGTCTACGAGACCTCCCCCTAGTTTCAACCAGGGGGAGTGGTTTGCGGTTCCACCGGATGTCGACAGAGAAAATGGGAGGAAGGGTTGCTACATCAGCCCCTGCCTTGCAGTTGCGAAGAGCCATTGACCAGTATAGACCTCTGAGACGAGTGCCTCCACTGGTAAAGATGGCTGAAGCTGCTGACAAAGTGGACCAAGGTCCTGTGATTTCCACTCACCCTTATTCGGCTCCAGGAGGCTTCCTGGTGATACGGGTGGAGGGTGTGGAGACTGTGGCGTGTCTTTGCCTGCAGTGCAGACTGCCGGGCGGAGCCGTGGGCAGCGAGGCCCGATGCCCCCACTGCGGACTGCAGTACATGTGGCCAATGACCACATTCGTACCGGTGCAAGCTGTGGGAGTGGCCGGAAATGTCCCGATGCCAATAGAAGAACAGCCGGGAGCTCTCTGGAACAAGAGTGCCAGTCCCGCGGAGTCGGAATCAGCACTGGTGCTTCCGACGGAGAAACTTAGCCATCGGAGAGGTGATCACCGAGGAGCCCATCGCCGGTCTCCTACTGGGATGCCTCGGCCGAACTGTAAACTGGAATCCTCGGACGAGGAGTGTGCAAGGCTGGCAAGTAAGGCCGTTCCAAAACGGGACTATTATACCAGTGGTACGCCATGGAGGGATGCAATTCCTTGTGGTGTGGAGACACGGAGTCGAGTGTCTCCAGTACCGAGACCGCCCGATCGCCGGAGTCCCACTGCCGTGGTGACTAGTGGATCGGACGGAGGTCGATCCACCCCTACCTTGCGAGGGACTAAGACACCGTGCCTGTCGCTGACCCAGGAGGTGGAAGATCCGGAAGAGCGAGTCCAGAGCCAGACTGGATCGCGCAGCAGACGGGCGTTGGCGGATGTCCTCGTGGAGGAAGAGATCCCGCTTGGGGATCCACCCCAAGATGGCGTCGCAGCACGTGCGTGTGCGGAAGTGGTTCCGGCGGACCAGGGAGGCCCCGAGTGGGAGATGGTGCCGCCTCTGCGGTCAAGCAGCGGGAAACGATCCCCTACTACCAGGGGGAACGGACGTTTGAACTGCAACCCCAGAAGCCCAGCTGTTGAAGACAAAAATGGACTTTGTGGCGACGTTAAAACAGGTATCGCCGGAGAGCAGGTCGAAACCCTGTCAGTGCCTACTGTTCGGTCCCGTCCCCAAACCCCGTCCACACCCAAGGTTAGCCCCAAGGCCCTAGTTAAAGCCCCTGTACCCGTCACTATTTTATTTGGGTCCAGTTCCAGCTTAGGGTTGTCCGGGGAGTCACGGGGTCCTTCCGATGATCGGACTGGAAGCCTGGACTTGGGTACGTCGGATGATGGGTCGGAGGGAGGAGGGAGCATGTCCCGACAAGTGTCGGTGTCCAGTGATTGCCCTAGTGGGCTTAGTATCACAGTACGAAACACCTCTCAGTATAAAGGAGTTAATGTGAGATCTGAGGGTACGTCTGGGGTGTCTTCTGGTGGGCCTGATGAGGAGTCCATAGAAGAGAGTATAGATCCTAGCTCCGAGGAACGGAAGGAGACTAGGTGGTGGGCCCCATTGTACGAGGGGTATGTATCATGGTTCGACCGCACCCGCTTTATTTTAGAGAGGGAGGGGGTGGTTGATCACTGGTGGGCTGCCGGTGACTTTGACGATGAGTCATACCTTAGGGCTCTACGAGTAAGGTGGGACCGAATCCAGGCAGGTCTTATTATCCCTAAGGGGTCCGCGGGGTTAGATGACCCGGTAGAGAACGATGAGCCCCTATCATGGGTGTTGCCCGGGGCGGCTGGTCAAAGCAGCTTGACCAGGGCTTGCCGAGCTGAAAGGGCAATTACGGCCAAATATAGGAAGTCCCATGGGCTTGATTATCCATATGTGCCTGAACCTCTAATGAGAGAGATAGAGGAGAATAGGGAAAGATGGCTTAAGAATGATATACAGTATTATATCGTAGAGAGAGGGGGAGCCATTAAAGGGATACAGGCCGAGCAGAGGGTAGCTCAACTGATGCGGGTCTGGAAGATAGGGCGCAGTGTGTATATGCACAAGGTGGTATACTGCAATGAGCGAGGAGTACCCCGAGAATACAGCGTGACTGTACATGATGCTGCGGGGCGAGAGGTGAAGAAGCCCGATCCTCTGCATTATTATTGAGTATCCAATAGAGTGGTCTGTTGTTTTCTTTAACGCTCCCTGCTGGTCAGTGAGTGTACTGGGCTTACATTATTATGTTCATGTGATGATGTTTGCTATGTTATTTGTGTCTTCTTTTGCTGTGTTTTCTGGCGCAAGGTACACCAAATTTAGGTCCCAGCCGGGACGGTGGGTATCAACCAGGGGGAGTATGTAGCCATGCATAATAATGACTGCATACATCTTCCCTGTTGGCAGTAAGTCCTGGTAAATACAGGCCTGCCAACAGTAGTTATGGAGGTTTTCCCTCACACCCTAGTGTGGTGCCCTGTGTAAGGAAGGGAGTGGCTGTATGCTCTGAGTCCCTGGATAGTGACCTCAGAGCTGCGCCTGCCCCCTGAGGTATAAAGGGCACAACACTGACAGTGTTGTTGTTGGTGGAGAAATAGTAACCAGAAGGTACAGAGATTGGAGAATCACTTTTGTGACCCTAGTGCAGTAACTAGCGGTAGCAGAGTGATCAATTAAGTTTTGTCTACGCCATACTGTGTCCAGGGACCTGGCACAGCGGTGATCTCCCTAGGAGAAAGGGAATCCCACTTCAATACGGGAGGGCGTACCTGGCAAAGGGACAGCACGGAGAGATGTGCGGCTAGAGCCGGCAGCTGCATGGGGCAGTCTGCTACATCCCTGTATTCAATAAAGATGTCCTTGAGAAAAAGAACCCCACTGTGTGAGTGTGAGATTACTCAACAGTGGATGGCACCAAGAAGGAGTTCCTTACCAGGACCATCTCCCTGCGGAAGCACAGATCCTGATGAGGTGGAGGCGCAGCACATGATGTAAGTTGGACTCGCACCCACTACCTCAGCTACCTGTCCTGATGACATCCCCTAATAACACCAAGCGGGAGACTCAAGAGTCCTGTTACTTGCAGGTGCACCACCACACACGCCTTGTAATGGGGGACTGGTTAGACTACACGGGCCAATATGAGATTGGGTGGGTCAGGCCAGAGGGATACACCCGTTACAGACACAATATATAACAAATAGTATAGATTAAGCCACTTATGTTGATGTAAACATAGCCACATATATATCCATATCCTATGTCAATTGCTAACAGGAGACCAGACATAGTGCTGAAAACACTAGTACACATACAAACTACATTTATATCACAAAAAATGTTAAAAAGGATAAATAAATATCCATAATGATACTGACAGCAATAAATCTCATTTAGGGATCTATAGCCCCAAACCATAAATGACCTTTATCCAATATAATATTGATGAATGATATATATTTGGAAGTACAATGAGGAGTGAGGAATAACATCATATTAAGAGATATTATTTTAAATACATTTTGTTATCTCTTAAATACGGTCTGACGTGAATAAAGTAAGAAAGGAATGGTAAAGGGGGGATTGGGGGGAGAGAGGGGGGGTTTAGGGGGAGAGACGGGGGGAGAGAGGGGGGGAGGGGGGAGGAGGGGAAGGGAACGAGAAAAAAATATATGAAAAGTGGGGGAGAGGAAAGAAAAAATCAAAGAACCGTGACGTACATTGGAATACTGGCGAACATCGATGTATAACAACGTAAATCTGGAGTCTAACCCACCAGAAAGTAGCTAAGCTCCCAGTCCATGTTGATACCCATGGGGTACATGGCGTCTAAACTATAAATCCATGCCATCTCACGCCTATTCAATGCATTGACCCTATCCCCCCCTCCCTCCCAAGATTAGGGGCCAGGACATGTTCAAGGCCTGAAAATTGAAAATTCTTAATACCTCCACTAGGGCAATTGGTGAAATGTTTGGAAACTGGATGTAATATATTGCCTTTTTTAATCAGGCGAACATGTTCACTTATCTTGTGTTTTAGTGGTCTAATAGTACGCCCTATATAGTACTTGCCACATCCACATTTTAAAGCATAAACTACATAACTTGTATTAAAGTTAATAAACATTTCTATTTTCTTGCTTTGTCTAGGATGAATACATTCAATAACCTTAATGGAGTGGGCATAGGAACACATACTGTAGAACAAAAACCACATTTGTGGAAACTTCTTGGAATACCCTTCATGCCCGATGGGCTAGATCTGGAATTAAAGAGACTTGGGGACAAGGATGAAGCTAGAGATCTAGCTTTTTAAAAGACAAATCGAGGTCTCTTTTATGTTAAAGATGTCAAGCCCTTGTCTAGTTGTAGAATGCTCCAATGTTTGGAGATAATGGAGCGGATAGCACCTGCTTGTCTACTTTGTAGGGTAATGAAGAAAACTGATGTGTCTTGAATTTGTGTGTTATTAGTATCTTTATGTCTCTTGACATTCTGTCTCTTGTACTTGGATAGTGTCATACCCCTATCCATTTTTTTAACCTCCAATAATGTCCGTTCTAGTTGGGGGCATCATATCCCCTGACAATTAATCTGTTAATCAGATCTCTGGATTGTATATTGAAACTGTCCTCGGTGGAACAGATCCTCCTGAGGCGTAACAATTGTCCTTTTGGGATCCCTTCTTTTAATGATCTCACGTGGTTACTCGTTGCCAAAAGCAACGAGTTCCTTGAATTAATTTTTCTAAAGTTTCTGGGTCCCCAGGATCCCAAAACACCCCATCCAGGCGCCCTACACATTAGTCAGATGGCATGCACTAGCACACAATAGGGAGCAGCACAGGTTCCACTGGGGGGGAAGTTGGTCTCTGCCCCCCCATCTCATATATAACAGGAGTGTACCTCCTTTCTCTTACTATAAAAGCGTGTCCTGATAGGATATCTCTGGAGCGCCTCCAAATGTAGCAGTTGTTCCCCCATCCTCTGAGAGATTTCACTTTTACCTGGTGTTGTTGTGCTGCTCACCTGCTAGGCTTACAGGATACTGAGTGTCCACCGGTGTTATTTGGGGATGAACAGGACAGACTCTAGGGATTTTCTCAGTTCTTCATGGGTGCAGCGCCTTCATTACCAGCAGGACCCAGCAGGGCTGGGTGCAGTTCCTGTAGGAAAACCCTCTTGCAGTCCACCTGATAAACTGCAGTCTCAGGCAAGAGTATAAAACAAAGGTTATTTATTCTTCATACAGCATACCAACATGTACACTCTTTTCTCTCTCTCTGGTCCCTGGAATCCACCCCCGAGGCTTGAGGCCCCAAAGGTCTATCCTTTGCTCTCTTACACCCTGGTGAAGAAAGGGGTAGTATCCCACTCCTCTGAAGGCAGAGAATGAAGGTGGCCCGAGTCCTGTCTCCACACTTCCAACAACAACTACATTTGGATCTGCAGTCCCTTTTGTACCCGGGGGGAAGGGGGGTCATAGGTCTGAGACCCTGATAGGGCAGTACACAGGCCTTAGGCCCACCCCCCTGTCACTCAAGGGAGTTGTTTACTGCTGCAGCAGCAAGGGCATAGATTTAGCCCTAACACTGCCTGCGCTGGCACCAGGGTTTATTTGTAGGTAGGACAGATTAGTAGCCAAGAGGATACATGGCTACACACTATTGTACATGTTATACTTGTACTGCTCTAATTTCTGTAACTGGATGAAACTTTGCTGTTTATAAACACTACTTAGCTGTTACAATTCTAAGTGGCTTTGAGTATATTTTGGATTTATAGGGCTATGCAAATAGGCACACAGTACAGTATGTTCTTTTAGAAGTGGCACTAAATACATACCTGTGAAATTAGTGATTCATGTCCACAGCACTTTGAGGCCTGACCAACTGAGTCTAAATCCTGCCTTTGTTTTCAAAGCTTACTATCCAGAAGAATACTTGTAAAATTACTTTTATCAACATTGCATCCCTTCTCAACCCTGGAAAAAGCAAACATCACACATAAGTGACATTTTTGGGACAAGCTGGAGAATTCACTTTGTTGTCTCATCAACTCATCGCATATAATTCATCATTCGAATATTGTAAGGTTTTTATGTTAACAAATAGAGTCTGGGAAATAGGATTTCAGGAGGAGGGTTTTTCCAAATGCAGAGTTTGTGAATAAAGTAATATATTTATATGTAAACACTAATCGAAACAAACATTGCTCTCCAGATACTAGTAGTACAAAAGGGGCCAAACCAAAGAGACCTACGTACCCAAACCCCAACTCACCTAGTGGTGCAGTACTCATCTATTATCTATTCAGGGCATTTACCCATGCCTTTTTCTTTCTTGAGGGGCCCTTTGTTACCCCTCCCCCGCCCTCCTTTATCATTAACTCATTAACCTTCACCAATGTCTATAAAGAAGCAGTAAATATAGTCTTTCATGGACATGCAATGGGGATGAGGGAATTTTTAGCTGGGAAACCATGTAAGTATTACACACCTCCCTTCTGGGAGTTAGGTAAGAAGTGGGTTTGTAAGTGCACCTCTCCTACCATACTACTGCTTCTAAGAACTCCTGTACTGTATGTCTATGTGCAGGATCCCTTGTGCCTCCTACCTGTGTGCCGGACTGGTTCATCTGACTGTTGACTTATTGCTTAGTAAGTGACAATTTATAGGATTTATTTTTAAATAGTGTTTATATATTTGGAACAAGGGGGTCCTCCAGAGTTGACCCATACTATTTTTAGCTACTTGGACCCGGAGGAGGAGAGGAGCACTCTGTGACTTTGCCTGCTCGGAGTGCAGCTTAACTTGAGGAGTTTGTGTCTCAGTGTCTGTCTGTTTCTCAGTGTGTGGGTGTCTGTCTGTGTCTCACAGATAGTATGTGTGTTACAGATACGCACACTGACAAATAGAGTCACTGACAGCAAGGTGGGGTAGGGTGACAGTCACCCTTCCTACCCACTTCTGTTTTTAAACTACGCTCTGACTCCTAAAAATTATGTCTGGCTCCTAAGTGTAAGGATTTTGCTTGATCCGTGCCGGGTTTTCACTATGGTTCAGGTTTTCTGTCTCTCCTGCCCTTTCTGCTCTATGTGGCCATTTTGGGTACTGGCAGCCTGCTTTATAAGGCTGCAGTTACCACAGGGCTTCGCCGAGCAAAGTTCTTTGTGTTTGCAGCTCCTGTCGGTCTTTGCAGATGCGCCTTACCCTCTTGCCTGTTTTGAATTCCTGTTGCTGACCCTGGACCGTGACCCCAACCTTGCTGCCTTCTGCCTGCCCTGTCCTTTGCTTGCCTCCTCGACTTTGCACCTCTGCAGTCAGCCCTGACCTCTGCCTGTCCCCTGGACTTTGCATCTCTGCCGCTAGCCCTGACCCCTGCTTTCATATCTACTACGGATACTCTTAAAGGACTCTGTCCCTGGGATGTGGTCGGTTTATTTGCATCCCTACCTCAGCCCTGCGAGTCCGCCTCCTGATTTGAGACGAGCACCATCACACTTTTTTAAATATATTTTTGGCCTCCCCTGATTTTACTGGAACCAGGGGGTCCTGCAGCCGACAATAGTGCTCATTATGTCCATAGGGTGACCTAGCTTCAATTATGAAAAGAAAATCAATTTACCATTTTAGCGGGATTGCTCCTTTAAAGCCAAACCTTCCAGACCCAAGAATGTGGAGGCAACACAGGGAAGGCACATAATGTACAAGTAAAGGCAGTTGTATTTATTAGATGGATATACTAAATGAAACCAGCAGCTTCCAAGTGACTTGAGAAATAGTAAGAAAGTCAAATGTGTAATGAAATATGCAGTAATGTTACATTATTATTTTTCATTGAGAATGTAATCACGCTAGGTATAAAAACAAAAAGCTTCACGCTTGGAAAAGTGAAAAACTACAGAGATGACAATATCAAATATTAAACAATAAGCAACCTTTATTTATACACTGTGATACAATCACTGTCTCTAGGTGCTAGAATAGGGCAGCTATGGGACTTTCCAGCACACAGAGAGTTAATCCTCTAGATACTGTATACCAGCAACAGCTACAAGCTAATTGAGCAGGCTGAACTCCGGATAGCTCATGGAGTTTTAAAAGTCAGGAAGTGACTACACACTGAGAGAGACTGCTGTTCCCTGAGAAAGAGAACAGAAAAGAGTTCTCCCCAGCTGTGGAAGCTGGCATAGTCCCCTAGACCCGCTGGACAGGTCTTGGTCGCGGAGTCTGCTGTGACTGCCTGGGTTGTTAATCCCAGGAAGAGGAAGGAAGGACGCGAGACCTTGCTGAAGCGGGGATGTCCTGTCTTTAACATTGGATTTACAGAGGAGAGATTCTCTGAGCTCTCGTGTGGCTGAGCTCCCCTAAGAATGAAGGACGTAAGACCATGCTGAAGCAGGGAATGTCCGGTCAGTAGTAATGAAACTACAGAGGAGAGATTTTCTGAGCTCTCATGGGGCTGAGTTCCCTTAGGAACGAAGGACGTGAGACCGTGCTAAAGTGGGGACGTCTGATCCAAACTCTAGAATAACAGATAATAGAAACACTATATTGTTGTGTGCGAAGACTGTATGGGGCCTATGCACTAAAGGTTCATAAAAAAAAATCGATGGGCCATTTAAATCGCCTTTTTTATAAGCGGTGCTATCACGGTATTCAGAAAGCCTTGATTTCCTGTCATAGCAAAATTCACAAAACATGCGATTACCCAGTGATCTGATGAATAACTCTCTGAAAAGGCCTAACTCGGTGAGTTGTATCTGCTGCAGAGAGAGCCCAAAAATGTATGTGTATAAATTTTAATTTTGTTAATAGTGTAGATGAGCAGTGGGTCTCCTGAGCTGAACCACGTTGGTTTCAGCCTCGGGAACCCCCTACTTTCCGAGTTACAGGCCCTGTTATGGGGTGCCAGTATCTCCTATGCATTTTATTCCCACAGTCACGTGACGCAGACATTTAAATGCATAGGAGATACTGGCACCCCTTAACGGGGCCTGTATCTCGGGAAGAAGGGGCTTCCTGAAGCTATCCACTATGGCAATGAAGTTTACTGTAAATGCATTTTTATTGCATAGGACTCATGCCAGGGGTCTCTGGTTCTAATATTATATTATATAATATCAGCTCCAGAGATTCCCGGCATCAATCCTATACAGGAAAAATGCATTTTTTTTCTAAGTCCCATCTCGTTGCTTCTCTGCAGGTTTCCAACACCTTCACGCCAACTTTTTCTGGCGTGAGGATTTTGTGATAAAATCACCATTCTAGAGCGGTGATACGGTAGGCGTTCATAGCCTAATCACTGCTACTAGAATTGCGCGAGTTTATGAACATGCCGAAAAGCGATGATAAGTGGCTTATCACCGCTGCCTCTGTGATTTATTTTTTATGAGCAATTTTTTGGGGGCGATTCAGTCTTTTATCGCCCGCTTACTGAATAGCAGTAGGCATTTTGGGCGAAAAGTGCTCGATAAGTGGCTTATGAACGCTTACTGCATAGGCCCCTATATGTTTAGCTATAACAGTACCTGCTTTGGGGTGCTAACCAGCTTAGCTATCCATCTAGTTAGTAAGGGCTGAAGCTGCATGTGTAGTTAGTCCCCTAACTTAAAGGAACGATGTACTTGTTAGTGTATTATTTAACCCTGTAAATAAACCCCATATAGAGAAATACAACATTTCCTGCCTTAATCTTTGACATAAGATACTACGCTGTGACAGACACATCACAACACATACTGTACACAAACGTGTGCACGTGAACACACAAATACTTTCAGTATCAATAATATGAATTTAGACAGCAGCTTTCGAATGAAACAATGACGTTACTCTTTTATACACATTTTTTTTTTTCGTTTTGTGTCCGACTGAGCAAGTTGAACAAAAATAAGTCACAAAAAACATATTAACCATGTTCCATTGATACCCAAAAAAAGCTTTTGATTGCTTTCAATGCTTGGATAAAAGATTCAGCTCTGGGTTTATAAAGATTTTATTTTCTCTCTAATTGCTCTGCGTCTCGAATACACTGTAAACTGCAAACATTTTTGTATATGTAATGGATTTTCTGGACCTGACTGACCCACCAAATCTCATATTGGCCCCTGTGGTCTAACCAGCCCCCATTACATGGTCGTGTCTGGTGGTGCACCTGTTGGCAACAGGACTCCTGAGTCTCCCGCATGATGTTGTGTGGGGATTGTCAACCCAGACAGGCAGCTGAGGTAGTGTGCATGGGTCCTACCTACATACAGTGCAGCGTCTCCACCTCATCAGGATCTCTGCGTCCGCAAGAAGATGGTTCTGATGAGGAACTCCTTCTTGGTGGTGCCTTCCGCTTTTGGAGTAACTTCACACTCACACATTGGGGTTCTTGTGAACAAGGGCATCTTTTATTGTTGGTATAGGCAGACTGCCCCTCGCAGCAAACAGCTTAGCCGCTCATCTCTCTGCTGCACTCCATCTGGAAGGTTCCTCCTTCTCCTAATGGAGTTGCTTTCCACCTCTCCCCTCAGGGAGATTCACCAGCTTGTCTCTCTGCTTTGAGCTGCCCAGACTCACAGCTATTGCATCAGACACTGCAACACTGTTGCAGACCTCCACATGATTCTCCTGAACAGAGTCAGAACACCAACAGGACTGAACCACTAACTTTAGGCAGTGCTGTGTCTTATATCACCTCCAGAAACAGACACCTCTGTGTCACTTCCTTTGGGACATATGACACCTCACCAGGGTTTGAGGGCAAACCTCCATGATTGTTACTGGCAACCCTGCATACTTACCAGGATTACTGCCAGCATGAAAGAGATATGTACACCAATTTTACACATGATGGAACCCAACGTCCCAGCTGGGATCTAAATTTTCCTTCAGGTAGCACTGCAAAACACATTACAGTACATATCTTTACAGTACATTACACATTACAGTACATATCTTTTCATCATAAACATAATAACAGATACATCCTAACGTAGATGTGTAACAACCAGGATTACTCCCTGATGGAGTATCCATTACTGGTACTACCATACCCTCTTAAGGTGGCCTACGCACAGCATGGTCCACTGGGTTTAGAGCAGCAATGCTGTAACACTCTGGGTGACATACTGGACACCCACAATCAGCCCATAACTCTGGCCTGGATGCTAGTGGACTGAGAGGATCATGCCCATACACTTCCTTCAGGCATCTCCTGGAGATGTAGGCTATCTTTTCTGCTGTCTCATTATACCAATTTTCATCTGATACTTCACGATCCCAATTTTCTATGGAACTATCAGTATCCCAATTCTCCTCCTCATCATCAGAACTATATCCCCTATCCTCATCAGTGGAACCCATTTCAAACTCAATTTCTCCCTCCCATGGATGGTGAAAATAAAGTAACAACTTTTGGCGATTCCTGGCAACTCTTTCCGACACTGGAGGCACATAGGGTTGTACCCGAGCAACGGCACAATAGGAGCAACATTACCCAAATCCCCAGACTTTCCACTGGAATGAGTGTGCATACCATAACGCTTAAATTTCCCTTTAGCCACATGCTTAAACACAGTAGGATTCATCACCGGAGACTCCACATATGTTATCACTTCCCTCCCCGATCCCTCATCGGAGGTAAAGCAATCACCCCAGTCCAGGTTCTCCCCAGTCCTTTCATCAGAAGTGTCCCGTGACTCCCCCGACAACCCTTGGCTCGACTGGGACCCAGATGAGTAAGTGACGGGGGCAGGGGCTTTAACTATGGCTGGGGTTTGGGCATAGGGAAATACTGCAGACATCCGTGGGGCTACAACCCGCATCTCTCTGCTACCTGGCCCGGTGCTATCGGACTGGCCTTCCGGTTCTCCCGTCTCGCTGCTCCCAGGCTTCCGCAGGGCCTGCCAGCTTCTCCCGGATCCAGGCGATCGGGTACAGCTACTCGGTCGCGAGGACACCGCCATCTTCCATCCGGCTCCGCTGTGCCCATCGGAAATGATGTCCTGGATCTCGCGGGATTCGCCGCCATCTTGCGTTGGGTCCCCAACCGGAACCTCTTCCTCCAGAACGACGTCCGCCACCAGAAATGAAGGTTCTGCTCTCCGTTCCGCTCGGGCCTGGGCTAGACCTTCCTCCGCCGTTGCCACCACCGGCGCCTGTGGAGGGTAAGGATGTGTCTCACCGCTCCGTCGGCTCGGGATGGGATCTTCTCCTCCTTCCGCGCTGTAAGTCACCACGGCCGTGGGACTCTGCCGCTCCGGTTGTCTCCGCACAGGCGATCTCGGCATCTTGAGACTCCGCTCCGCTGCGACACAGGTAAGTGCTGGTTCTTTTGCAGCACCGCTGTAGTGGTCCGCCGGTAGGCGCGTCACCACCGTAGTCGGAGTCGCCTGTTCCTCGTCCGAGGAGTCGAACTCCGATTCAGGGAGTGGCACTCCCGTTGGGGACCGATGGTGAGGTTCCGGGTTCTCACCACGTTTGTAGGCCCCTTTCTCTTCAGGCTCCGTTCTGATCATTAGGAGCGATCCCCATTCTCCGGGATCAACTGGTTCTGCTTTGACCGAGAGCGAGGCTTCAGCTGTCAATTTAGCTGTGTCTGCTTTCGCCTCCACGGTCTGCCCTGGTACGAAGGGCTGCACGGCTCCTAGGTAGTGGATGCCACATTGGGGGCACCTAGCCGTTGTGCTGGCTTCTCCACCGGGCAACCTGCACTGCATGCACAGGCACCGCAATGTCTCTTTGTCCCCAGCCTTGACTACCAGGAAGCCTCCTGGCAATGAATAGGGATATACCCCAATGTCCATCTCGCTCTTTGTAGTGCTGGTTACGGGAGACACTTTGCACAGTGGTCTCTCCTGTTCACCAGCTCCTCGCAACTGTGGGACAGGAAGCTCACATCTAGCTCATCCCTCAGACAACTCGGGTCTCGCTTGGCAGAGATAAAGACCCCTCCCCCTGGTAAATATTTGGGGAGGGTCCCACAGATTCATGTTATGGCCCATAATTGGCTCTGAGCCTGTAACAGTCCTGGAGGGCGCGGCCACAGCTTTCGCGCCACTACCCCCAACAGGGTGGGGTTCTCTCTTTGGCGCCAATCGCGGCCAACTGTCTGCAACTTTTGCATTTGCAGAATTCTCTGCACTCGGCCCACGCGGTCTCCCAGGGAAGCGGGAGCCGCCATCTTGGTTTGCTTGGCCGTTTACAATCACAATTGAGGTAGATCTTTGCATGGGAATCGCCGTCTGGCAGTCAGATTCTTCAATTCCACCGCCCACAATCACAATGTCCTCAATACTGTCCTCCAGGGTAGCACCCCGCTTGGTCCTAGGCAGGACCAAAACGGCGCGGCCACAGCTTTGGCGCCACTCCACAGCATGCTTGCAAAAGTCCCTTCTGCCGCTTGCTCTTCAGTGGAACGCACGCCACGTGCGCTCCCTCCATCTGCCTCTGTCCGCCATCTCGGACCTTCCGTGCCGCGCGGATCTCCATTCTTGTGGTCGCCATAGGTGTATTGTATTTGTGATTATTGTACATGGAGCTCCTCTCTGCGGGGCAGCTGCCATACCGATACAATAAATATTGCCAGATGCACCACCTTGTGCACCTAATGTAGGTCTGACTCGTGTTGCACTACCTCAGGCTAGGCTCACTCTCTCTGTGTATGCTGTGTCTCTTTCCTCCCAGTCTGTGCTCCCTTCGGTAAGTGGTCTGGAATGGACTAGAGTACTCTGGCTCTTCCATGCAGTACTTGGGCGTCTACCTCTCTTGGTCAGCCTAGCGCAGACCCTCTCCAGGATTCCTGACCACGTTAACAGGCTATCCCTTTAGGCATCCTACCACTATCACTACCTCAAGGTGACTAGGACAGCTATAGCCCGGCTCCAGACTCCCAACTCCTCTCAGGTTCCCAGGTCGTCCCTGTGGTCTGACAACTCCATCAGCTCCCCTGACTACCCCTGGGTCCCGTCCCAACACAGCACAAAGTGGCAGCATACACTCTCCCTGTTTCCTAGTGTGCCTAGCAAAAGCCTGTCCTGTTGACGGTCTCTCAGCAGCACCTCCAAATGTAACGGATTTTCTGGACCTTACTGACCCACCCAATCTCATATTGGCCCCTGTGGCCTAACCAGCCCCCATTACATGGTCGTGTCTGGTGCTGCACCTGTTGGCAACAGGACTCCTGAGTCTCCCGCATGATGTTGTGTGGGGATTGTCAACCCAGACAGGCAGCTGAGGTAGTGTGCGTGAGTCCTACCTACATACAGTGCAGCGCCTCCACCTCATCAGAATCTCTGCGTCCGCAAGGAGATGGTTCTTATGAGGAACTCCTTCTTGGTGGTGCCTTCCGCTGTGGAGTAACTTCACACTCACACATTGGGTTTCTTATGAACAAGGGCATCTTTTATTGTTGGTATAGGCAGACTGCCCCTCGCAGCAAACAGCTTTGCCGCTCATCTCTCTGCTGCACTCCATCTGGAAGGTTCCTCCTTCTCCTAATGGAGTTGCTTTCCACCGCTCCCCTCAGGGAGATTCACCAGCTTTTCTCTCTGCTTTCAGCTGCCCAGACTCACAGCTATTGCATCAGACACTGCAACACTGTTGCAGACCTCCACATGATTCTCCTGAACAGAGTCAGAACACCAACAGGACTGAACCACTAACTTTAGGCAGTGCTGTGTCTTATATCACCTCCAGAAACAGACACCCTCTGTGTCACTTCCTTTGGGACATATGACACCTCACCAGGGTTTGAGGGCAAACCTCCATGATTGTTACTGGCAACCCTGCATACTTACCAGGATTACTGCCAGCATGAAAGAGATATCTACACCAATTTTACACATGGCTACATATATGCAGCAGAAGGTAAATTATGATCATAAACCAAATACCTGTAGCAACAGGTCAGGCAGTTTTCACACACTTTATTTTTCATATGACGCTAGTCATTGTTTCATCCTCATTTGTTTCATCTGCAATAACACTCGTTTGAGAAGAATATGCATTTGTAACCCATAGACCCCCACCCAATCGCAGATCAGGTCCCCTAAGGTGTTCTGTGGTCTGGCTACTGTACATGTCTCGGTGTGGTGCATACCTGCTGGCAACAGGAGGGCCTGAGTCGCCCGCGATGACATGGGGGGGACAACAGGACAGGTTTCTGGGGTGAATGCCTTCGTTCTTCTTCTAATGGTGCAGTGCCTCCATCTGTAGTAGGCCCCAGGGATACGGGGTGGAATCCCTACCGCAGAATCCCCTCCCAGGGATGAGAGATTCCAGTCTCACACAATAGGTTTTTTCTATAGCAGCAGCTGTTTATTTCTCTCTCTCTTTGCAGCATAAAATCAGGTATCACATAGGAAACAGCAGCCAGCTGTACTCCTGTAGGATGTCCCTGCCTCCACTCTGGGCCTTAGGAGCACCCAGAGTGGGGCTAGCTCTTCCCTTACCCCCTAGGCAGGGTAAGAGATATTTGGTCCACCTATAACTCACTATCAGCTCTACTCATCTCCTAGCTAACTAACTCTCTTAGACTCTCACTAATCACTGGACTTCTTACTTGTGTCACTAAATAGGAACTGCACTGCTCTTTATGATTTCACCAGGCACCGCCCTTGTGTCTCTTGATTGGACACAGGGTCAGGTGACCTACCTCCACCATTCAGGGCAAGTGCTTGAAGTGGGGGAAACCCATGATAACTCATGGCAACCTGCCCTTACCAGGGATTACTGCACAGGAGGAGGATAGAAATATAGCCCATAATCTTACCAGGGCTACACATTCTTAAGCTTTTAATCATTTTCCACATAATTTCAAAGTTCTACTTTAAGCTGAACATTATCTACAGTACTTCAGCCAAATGTGAACCAGTTTTCAGGACTTCTGTTTTTACTTTACTGCTTAATTTGGCTAAGATACCTTGGGTACTGTAATTTAAATTCCAAACAAGGATTTCATGTGTTGAAAACTTAGTGTTGATACTCTACACCTGGGGTGTGCAAACCGGGGGGAGGAGAGGATTTTTTTTGGGGGGGGGGGGCGGTGCTCCTCACCACAACATTTAACATTAAATTAAATGCTGCATGAGCGCGCAAGGCCTCTGTAAGTACCTCTTACCTGCTTTCAGCCGGCTTGTGATGACTATGGCAAAGCAACGTCACATGATGCCAGAGAGAAGGTAAGAGAGGGGTCATGAGCAGGGGGGGGAGTGCAGACAGCGGGACGCAAAGAAAAAAGTTTGTGCACCCTTGCTCTATACAATAGAGTCTTCAATAGGCTCATCTGAGGCTACATCAGCATGTACCTTTTTTCCCTCTGGTCTCTGTTTTCTGGTTAACTCTTTGTATTTCACTATTCAGTAAATCAATGCATTTTGGAATTTAAAGTCTTCAACGTATGACACAGATCCTTGGCAATTTCATCCATATGCCATGCCTGCAATATATCCAGACCACTAGTCTGCAGATAATCTGACACTGAAGTCGCAATTTCAAAGATCTGCATGAAAAGAAATCAAACAAATAGTGTTTCAAATCTTGTTCAACCATAGTAAGGTAATTAGTTAGGCAAATTACTCACTCTATCAAAATTTGGCGACAGTGAAAGGTATTATGTGTACAAGCAATAAAGCTCCACTGTTCTTTAGATTGGTCACAAGATGACCCAAATGCTACTCCATGCCCTGGGTTTGCTCCACCAGTGGGTGTCACCTATTGTTTTTTAGCCTGGAAAGATTTTCCTGCCCTTGATATTGGTTGGAGACATGTTCTGTCCACAAAGGCAACCTTTCAGAAGACTGAAAAAAGCTTGCTGTTCTTTGTAAAAGCCCAATTAAAGTCTTTACTAGACTAACAAATGGAGTTATATCCACCATGACCAAATGGAGAATGTTAGCATTGCACCAGGTATACACAGAATTACATGACACATTTATTTGGGCCTGTGCTTCATTATAGCAGCCATTCATGTTTGTAGCACCATCAAAACATCAACCAATACTGCTACTAATGCTACTAAAAGACAACATTTTTGTTTTCACCTTAAGGTTGCCAGGTGTCCAGCATTGAACCAGACTGTTCTGTATTTGGACACTTTGTTCCGTAAAAAAAGGAGAGGTAATACTGAACATTTGTGTCCGGCATAACCTCTCTGGACATAATGACCTGACCGGCTTGAGGGGCCTTGACATTTCCCCGAACAGGGAGAGAAGAGGACTGTTACTAGGTTGATGGGAAGCTTCCTCCATCCTGATTTGTATTTTGGTGTAATTTCCTAACCTCATGCATGGATACTACTTCCTCTACATGTTCTTGGAGTCCTCTATCATATTTGTTAAGAAGCAGAACTAACTCTAGAAAGTTAATATGGTTGAGCTTACTATTAAGTAATATATGAGCAGCCTCATCCTTCCCTCTGTGAGCAAGTTCCAATCAATCGACTGATGAACATACAATTATATCAATCAATTCACTGATTACCATACAATTATGCTGTATGTTTAATTAGCTAAATTTACCTTAATTAGTGTTTCAATATCAGTTTTTTCTATTCTGCAGACAAATATGCATTTACAGCTGCTTGATGCTGGCTACACTCCTAATGTTTCCGTGCTCGGTCATAAACATTGTCTTTATTAACCAGCTAGACAAAATGCCATACACGCTAAACAGAATCATTTTTGGCTTTCCACACAATAATTTTCGCAAATTTGTTTGGTGGATTTGGATCCACCGGTTCCTTTGGTCTGCGGATCAATCTCAAAAAGGACGTTCTGCCCTTTATTTCCCCCTGTCATGACAATCCACATGATGGATTTATAATCTGTGGTCGGTTTGTTAAAAATCCACACTCAAATTAAATCCGCAGGATCTCTCTTTCTCTTTTTTTTCTCTCTTTTGCTTTTTTTTTTTAAATCCGGTAATGAATAGTGGAATCCACGGATTTCCAGATTGTAAAAAAAATTGTACTGGGTGAAAAATTAGGTACCAGAAAAATCAGGGCTCATGGCAGATATGGCATAGAATTAATAGTAAAAAAATATCTGCAGTTCTATTGGATTTTTCTATACAAAATTCTAAATACAGTACAAAAATGATATCCTACAGTGACCAATGATCTATGGTTTACTTTTCTGGTACTGTTAACCAATTTATTTGCCATTACATTAAACACTGAGACTTCTACTGTACATTTTTCAAGCAGTTATAGTTTACCCAGGGCTATATTTCTAGGTGTACTCTGGGGAACTGAGTTCCGGAACCTTTTGTTTTGAGTTCCAGCTCCTTTGTAGGGATCAGCATGAAACTTCATATAGTGTTTATTATATTACTAGGCATGGGGATGAAATGCTAACTGGGGGTTTGTAAAATGCTGTAACTACCCTATTTTTTTTTATTTAAAGTTGGATTATTTGTTATGTAGATCATTCATTTTTCTTGAGTTTGTATTCCGACACCTTTTCACCTACAAAAACACCACTCCATTTACATATTAGTAGAATACTTATGGCTATAGATGTAGCCTGTCTTGCATTCTTTTGAGCATAAAAGCGGTTCCCACAACTCCTGAGAAGGTGGATCAGTGGGCAGCTGTGGTTCAAAAAGCCAGCAGTGGCTACATTTTTTACCCAATGGGAAACGTTTCCCTGACAATTCCCTGCCTCGGTGGAAGTTGGTCAGGATTTTAGGACAACTGGAAGTGATTACAATCTTCCAGAATCCACAGTTTGGTAAACTTACCATATTTATATAGTTATTTTTGAACTTCGTACCAGCTACATAATGTCGTTTGTAAGGTATGACAGTACAATATAAAACAATAATTTAAATTCCTCCCTTTTTCATTTAATTCTGCATCTACTGTAGGACCATATTTAGGAAGCAGTCATCTGCCATAAAGCACCTTCCAATGCTGGAATAACACTTTACAGGCCAGTCAAGCCAATTGCTGTATGACGTCTTATGGCAGAAGACTACTTTGTAATATGGACCATAATCTTGCAACCTGCTATGATTAACAGGTTTTGTGTGTTTTTTTTTTTTTTTTTAATTCTATGTAACATGTTGCATAGAACAAGCAATTCAATATCATTAACTGTTTAATATTTCTTACTTCAAAAGAGGGACTCATTGGCTACAGATGTTGGCCAAAACATAACCATACCTACAGTACCTCACCAAGCTACATCCCAACATTAGCAATATCTGAGTAATTGACATTGTTACACAGGGAGATTGTGTTGCACATTTAAGAAGGCAGCAATACCCTTGTCCAAGCAAGGATATTTTTAGTGGTGCTGGTGCTGCTGGAAACTGGCAGTCCAAGCAGCATGTGGTTAATAAATATAATTTTCTATTTCATATTCATAAGAATAGAAGATACTGTACACTTCAAAGATATTTTAGCAAATAAAGTCAATTGTGTCCGAAAGATATGGCTACACAAAACATAATCTATTTAGAAGCATGTTTAAGTGTAATGACCGGTAGATTGAACTGCAGGTATGTCTCCCCCTCCACGCCAACAAGATTTTAAAGCACGAAGAGATCTTTCATCACGTTCTAATGGAAGAATTTAAGTAGGCTCTTTGCAACAATTCTCTCTATTGTGTACTTCTGGATACTATCTTTTGCAAGCCAAAGTATTTTTAAGTTGTAGATATGGTTGTTTCTTTAAATTCTTGTTGAATTGTATAAGCATTTATACACGTAGTTGGATTTATAAGGACAGTCAAATAGGTAGAGTAATTGTTTGAACAATACATGACTCTACAGTGAGGTGGCCATTAAAGAAGCAATGGCCCAAATGTTAACTGCATTTTTTCTACTCTTAGCTCATCAGGGTAGTGTCCTATGAAGTAGGATCACAATTTACTTATCCTCCTGCAAAAAGTGGGGAATACGACACATCAGAGCAATGTCCCCTTCGCTCGTGATGAGCAGACCCATTTTGAATTCTTAGAGACCCTGAAATGAATCATCAAATACCTGCCTGAAGCTAGAGACTAGTGGTTAGGCTCCACGTGACAGCAAGAAAAAAGGTTAGTGGATCAATGAAACTGCGGCTCCTTTGGAAAAGTCAGAACTCACCACAAAAAACTCTCCACCCAGGCGTTTCACGCCCACGGTGGCGCTTTCTTTTCCTTGAGAAAGCGCCACAGTGGGCGTGAACGGCGTGGGAGGTGTTTTTTTTGTCCTGCCTGTGTGTTTTTTGTATCATTTTTATATGTAGTGAATAAATCCTTTTTTTGTTTTTCCATTGCTGGTGAGTTCTGACTTTTTTCCAAAGGAGCTGCAGTTTCTTCGATCCACTAAACATTTTTCTTGATGTCCTGTGATTGGAGAGACTCATCCGGGGGTCACGGAGTATTCCACAACATCTAATCTATGCAAACACTGAATCAGCCAGATGAACCAGATGGTGATTTATCGTGAGTAGTTACAACTCCACACCGGGCATGCCGGAGACACAGGGTTAGAATTCGAGCCGCAGTCATCCGGTGAGGACTATATATTATCCTTCATGCGAGTTACTGGACTTGTTTCACTTATTTTTTAACCTTTATATGTGTTCTCCTCTTATCCTCCTGTATACATGTTATCAGCAGTTGGAAGACTTACCTTTTCGTTTAACCCGATCAGCGCCCTGCCATATATGTGCTTATTATTAACATTGCATATCGTTGCTTGATCTCCTTTCCTACACAGAGTTCCACATAACAGCACCCAGGTTCAGGTAATGGAAAAATGTTCTTCCCCGAAAACGTCCAGAGTAGGGTTGCAAGATAAAACCGTGTTACATACAGTGCTCCTACGATTAAAGTATAATCACTTACGTTGCTATAGCACCTTTCCCCCCCCCCCCCCATCCTAAGTGAGATTGGGTCGCTACCGGTGTATTCTGGTTCGTACCTGTGAGGTGGAACATGAGCCCGGAGATCTTCGAGATGGTATCAAGTGCATCAAGACAGGCTATATGGATGGTTCATCGGCAGTGGCAGTGCCTCCAGCCATAGAGGATCCTGGTGCGCCCAGGATTGACCTCATGGGCAATTTTTCTTTGTGTAGTCATATTTCAATTAGCACACCAGAGTTGGTATAACTGGGGTTTATTTGGTACACAGCAAGATAACACAGAATACAGTCCCTGAATGTAGTACCCAGGCTTGAGGCCTTGAATACCCCTCCTCAGTAAACCTTACCCCCTAACAGGGCAAGGCCTCAGCCTACTCCTCCTTGGGAGAGGCTCTCTGCTGCGTCCTCATAGCATGAAGGGCAGCTCAGAATTGCCCCCTTTAACCATTACTCTAACCTACAGAGGGAAAAGCCCCCTCCTTCCTTGGGGAGTGGCTTGTAAGCCGGCCTACCTACGGTCATATTACAGCCCTTACAATAACAGGCTATTCCTGAACTTTATTGATAATACACACAGAACAATATAACAGACCTGGCAGGAATTACTCCCAACACTGCCCACTCTTTACTGGGACTTACAGTGTTAGAGGGGCCAGAGAATCAGTAGTCCAAGGGGACCTGGCTACATTGCATTTTGAAATAAACATATTTTTTGTTATTGTCACGAACTTTTTAAACTGACTCATAACTTTTGCTATTATGCTGTCACACTCCAAAAATATCTGCTTCTAAGCTTTTTTTTGGGGGGGGGGGAGGGGGGGAATAGAACACTGGGGCTACCATTTCCTCATTTTCCAAACACAGTTATGTCATCTATATTGTTTGACAATTTTTTAAACAATATTTACAGTTTACCAATATGATTTCTACATACTGGCATTAGCAACAAGCCTAGAGTAACATGTTTAAGGCACCTTCAAAGCAGCAATCCGTGCTGCTCATTAGGTTTTTTTTTTGGAGGGGGGGAGAGAGAGAGCAATATAGTCACGGGGTAACATTGGCAGAAAACTACAAATATACCTACAAGGTTCACCAATAAAGAGCACAATGTCCGCTTTCTATTAGGGACTCGGCAGACACTACAAAAAAAAATAGTCAATTTTACAACAACCGTGGGGTTCCTGAAGCAGGGAGAATCACGGTTGAGCTCATCGAGGGACCCAGGTTCTTATATGGTTGCTGCCTTATTGCATGCAAAAATTTTTTTTGCCAATCTGTAATTATTTTAAATACCACTTCTGTTAGAGCATAGTGTAATAGCCAATGAATAGCCAGCCCCACTGGCAGTTAAAGGGTTAATAGACACACCTGCTGCTGTTCAGAAAGAGAAATCTTTGTTAATTTCCAAAGAAAAGGCTAATTAAAGTTGTTTAAGTAAACCTCTGGCTAGGATACATTATGAAAAAAAGAAAGAAAAAAAATCTTGAAACAAAGTTTCCCCTTTCAAAATCATGACATTGCCGCTTTTATCACGCGTGCGTAGAAATAAAGTGTCACACTTTACCTACAGTGCTGCCCACCGAATAAAAGGATACTGCCTCAGTAATTGTACACTGTTTATTGTGAAACATGTACTGTATGTGAAGTGCACACTTTGAAATGCAAAGTAGGGTTGTGAAAAGATGAAGAGTTACATGCCTGTATTATGTTCTCAGGTCTCCGTCCTAAAAGAACTCTTCGCCTGGTACTTTGGACTGGGGAAGAACAAGGAGGAGTGGGTGCCCATCAGTATTATGAATTACACAAAGTAAGCAGTTTAAAGTATCTTTTAATACTCTATGGTATAATATACTGTAGTTGATTACGGTAATTCATTTTGTACTTTTTAAAATTCTTATGTTACATTATTTTCTAAAGATAGTTCTGGAGAATTCAAGGTAAGAAACTGGAGTAACACACATACTGAAAACTATTTCTACAGAATGGAATTTTTTTTAGATGTAGTGTTTTGTACTCTTTGCAGAACAAAGTGTTTTGCTTTACATTTCAGCAAAGTAATATGTAATGCTTTGGTACAAACAGTTTTATTGTGATGGAATATAACTTTTTCTATTAATTGGATTTTGAAAAAAAAAATGTTCTCATTAATTGAGGCAAACACTTTCTAAGAGTCATATATTTAGATGAGTAATATTACAGGTTATAACTGAAACTAGCTAACGTTCAACACAAAAGCACTCCATAAATGAATATTGTGAAAAAAATGTGTTCTGTCACAATATACTTAATTAAAAGTAGTTCTAATTTACCTCTTGAAATGAATTCTATATTTAAAGAATATTTTTAGGCAGCAAAATGTTTTATATACTAATTTAATTATAATAAAGATGTACAAAAGTTGTTGCTCCCACTTGTGCGTTCTAGTGGGATGTTATTGTGATATACTGTACGTTATTATTATTGCCATTAAATAGGATGAAAACTATGATATAATTCAATATGTTATGTTATCAGTGGGAACAATGATGTCTATTACATTTGTATTTCTGGTTAGATTTTAAATAAAATTCTTTTATAAATTTATAAATTGAAATTAGATTTAAAAATTAACATTCCTATAGATCACATATGTTACTAAATTATTGATTGGGCTATATATTTTCTTTGGGCAAGGCTTTCTGAATGCATTTCAACCATCATTTTCATAAACATAGGCCAACCCCTGCCAGCCACTACAGAGTTCTGACTATACAAACCTGAAATATCCTAAATAAACATGGCAAAACTGATTATACTGTAGCTATTTGAAGGATGACAATTGGGAGCTAAATACAGTAGCTCTTTTTGGCAATGCAAATGATTGTCTTCTTGTCACATCCACAATCATGGACGTCACAAGCAATTTTGAAGACCATTTCTTCTGCCCTTGATGGGCCTTTATGCCTCTTGACCGGCACCACCAACAAACTCACAACACCACTTTGCCTCACATATACTAACTGTATATGAGATAATAACAATACGTAATGGACCATAGTGACCATATGGGAGTGGCATGTTAACGGGTGAGCCAGGTAGGACCAAAATGATCCAATGAGAAAAATTCTGCAGACGTTAGAGGCAGACTTTGGATTCCAGAAAAGAAAGGCAGACTCTGGAGCCTTGGAAGCCCCAACTAATTTGAAGCCAATTTCACATGAGCTGACCTTGCCAACAAATTTAGCACAGAACTATTATCAAATTAACGTCTCTGGTATGTTCCACTGTCTGTTTTCACTTCTATCAATGTATCCTCGATGCGACAGAATGCTAATCAAATAAACATTTCTTTGGTGTGTCCCTCTATCTCTACTAAATAGTTACAATCCCTTCCTTCCTTTTTATTGCCATGTGATATTGTTAGAATATTTAAGTCACTCTGTATTGGCTGTGCTCCCTTCTTAAGTGCCACTGTTTAAGTGTCTGTGGAGTTGAGCAGGAGATGAACAAGAACAGAAGAACTGGATTCAGCATTTTAACAAAAGCTCTGCAACTCTGAGGCTTCGTTCAGGGTGCAGGCTTCGGAGGGAGGGCGTGCTTACGTGCGAGCTGCCGTGGGACACAAAGTTTTCAAATTGAATACTGGTTGTCAGGGTAGCAGCTGCCCTGTCTCCGAAGCCAGGAGTTGACGCTGGCTACAGTTTCAATAAACAAAAAAATCGTTTTTTGAAGCTGCAGCAGGGTCACAGGGACCAAGGCAGCCAATGAAATCATTCTTGAGAATGATTTCATGACTGCAACTTGGATCCCTAACCTGCCTTCTGTAGCCCCGCCCTCAACTCCTGAAAACATCTGCTGGGGATGAACACACATTGCCCAGCAAACTGCCGCCCTCCCTCCCGAACACCCTGCCTCCAACTCCTGCCTCTGGCACCCTGAACGAGGCCTGAGAATTGAACTTTGGAAAGGCTCTGACAATTTATGCGCTGCTTAAATACTATAACTCTATAAGCTGCTGTTTTACCTTCAGTGCTACACTGCCCTTCCAGTCATGATTTATACATCTATTTTTTTAAATCATACAGTACTACTCATATCCTCTAATACCTGGGAAATATCTCTTCCTACCTTTCTTTCCATACTAACTGCACTGCAATCTCCATATGCCCTCCCTATTTCCTTTTCTGTTCACCGTTTCCTGAACGATTAATACGATTTGGTATGGTTAGGTATTGTTACAATGTTAAAGAAATTTAACAATACTATTGTTACTTTTCCTCACTCCTTTGTACGTAAACCTTTGTAGTCTCTCTAAATTGTTTATTAATGACCTTGAGGTTGGCATAGAGAGCACAAAGTCTCCAACTTTACTGATGACACTAAATTGTGTAAGGTAGTAGAATCAGAGCAGAATGTAATTTCTCGCAAGAAGGACTTGGAGAGACTGGAAACTTGGGCAGGTAAACGGCAGATGAGGTTTAATACAGATAAATGTAAGGTTATGCATTTGAGAAACAAGAATAAATAGGCAATTTACAAGTTAAATGGGGATAAATTAGGAGAACCCTTGATGGAGAAGGATTTAGGAGTGCTTGTAGACAAGAGGCTTAGCACTAATGCCAAAAGTCATGCAGTAGCTGCAACGGCAAACAAGATTTTATCTTGCATTAAACGGACAATGGATGGAAGGGAAGTAAACATAATTATGCCCCTTTATAAAGCATTAGTAAGACCAGACCTTGAATATGGAATACAGTTTTGTGGAACCACTCCATAAAAAAGATGTTATGGAACTAGAAAATATGCAGAGAAGACACAACAAATTAACAAATGAGATTGCTAATTTAATTTATGAGGAGAGGCAAGCAAAATTAGATTTGTTAACATTAGAAAAGAGGCATCTTAATAGGCCCAGAGTCCATCGGTCAGTGATGCTCTCGTCTAGAGAGAGAGGAGGTGTGGGGGTCCCCGACCTAGCAAAATATTATCTCGCAGCACAGCTGAAGCAGGCCGTAGTTTGGAATTGCGACCCGGCCTTAGCTTCATGGTTAGAGATAGAGTCTCACTACGCCT
Organism: Ascaphus truei; assembly: GCF_040206685.1. Lineage (NCBI taxonomy): Eukaryota > Metazoa > Chordata > Amphibia > Anura > Ascaphidae > Ascaphus > Ascaphus truei. Next base: position 177,228 of record NW_027456949.1, read on the forward strand.
ATCCCCTCTCCTTCCAGGTGGCAATGTGGCCCACTGGCAGCAGCGGGGCCAAACCACCAAGGTTTGCCCTGGGAGCAATGAGATGCACGTGGGAAGTATGGCTTAAATGCAAAGGGAAGTATGGTCTGGTAGCATCCCCCTCACAGCTCACCCCCATCTTTGGGAACCCCAAATTCCCTCCAGGGTGTTCCCCAAGTCAATTTGACCAATTTCAGAGTCATAATATTAGGATGGTGGCCGATCTGCTGCAGAAAGATGAGATTGCTACTTTTCAGGCGATTAGGGATAAATTCGAGATCCAGGGCCTCCACCTGTTTAAATACCTGCAAGTACGACACTTTCTTTTATCCCTCTCCCCAACCTCTAAATTCCCCAAACTAACCAGATTCGAAACCCTATGTACCAAAACAACTTACCAAAAAGGCCTGATCTCTCAAATATATAAAGGATTAGAGTCCCCTTCAACTCCACCCAACCATCGATATATGCAAAGATGGTCTGAGGAATTAGGCCTTTCAATAGACTCGGAAGATTGGGAGGAGATCTGGGAGGAGGCCCCTAAAACATCAATTTGCACAACAATAAAAGAAAACATATATAAAATTCTATTTCAGTGGTACCTGACTCTCGCTAGGCTGAGCCAGATCTACCCCGGCGCAATTGACCTGTGCTGGCGGGGATGTGGTCAAAAGGGGGATATGGCCCACATTTGGTGGTCATGTCCGGAGATACAAAGATTCTGGACCATGATCCAGAGACTCATACACGAAGTCACGGGACTATCCATACCCTTGGACCCACTGACCCTGGTGCTGAACAAACCAATCGAAGATCTCCCCCCACCAATGTCCAGACTAGTAACGGCCATATTGACGGCGGCCAGGTGTTCCATAGCAGCCGCTTGGAAGCAGACCAAAGCCCCCTCTAGAACTACTGTCACTAGTAGAATCAATGAAGTTATGACGATGGAGAAATTGTCTGCCTTGCTCCAAAGAAAATACCCCAATTCCTGAATACCTGGGACCCCTGGCTAATAAAATAAGCTCAACCGAACCGAGTCGCGGAGGCAGGAGCGCGCCACCCCCCCCTCCCCTTCTCCCCCCCCCGGATCCTGGGGGAGGAGAGGATGTTACAGAGTCCCCTAGACGTCTCCCCCCCTCCCCCCCTATACCCCTGTATGTCTTCTTCCTTCCCCCCCTCTCTCCCTCCCCTCTATATCCCCCCCACCCAAGAAAATGGAAAATGTTATATGGTCACTCTCAGATTGTAAAAAGCACCACTGTCATGGGATCATGACACCCTTGTATGTACCGTATTACCTGATTGTGCCCAGTAAAAAAATTGATACAAAAAAAGAAAAGAGGCATCTAAGAGGAGCTATGATAACTATATACAAATATAGTCGGGACAATATAAGGAACTTTCAAAAGAACTATTCATCCCAAGGGCAGTACAAGCAACACAAGGTCATCCCTTTTGGTTGGAGGAAAGGAGACTTCACCAGCAACAAAGGAAAGGGTTCTGGAGAATGTGATGGCAGATACATAGATATCTTCAAAAAAGGTTGTACATCTTTTTTTAGAACAGAAAGTATACAGGGATATACCAAGTAAGTATAAGATGTGAAGGATGTTGATCCAGGGAGTAATCTGATTGCCAATATTTGAAGTTAGCAAGGAATTTATTTCCCCTCTTATGAGATATCATTTGATGATATTTCACTGGATCAATATAATGTGAATAGAAATAAAGGCTAAAGTATCTGTCAACTAAATTTTGCATAGGTTGAACTTAATAGACGTATGTCTTTTTTCAAACTCGTCAACTTCCCCACTTGCCTCCTTCTATCAACATTTCTTCATATCACCTTTTCCTGTGCCAAGAATCTGCACTGCTAATTACCAGGGGCGTATTTATAGCCCGAGCAAGCCCGGGGGCCTGTGCTTTTGGGGGGCCCGCTCTCTGCCCTGCAGCAGGCAGGAAGCACAGAGGGAAATCCCTTCCTCTGCAAGTGGGCGGGGCCTGGGTCAGGGGCCGGGCCCTGAGATGCAGGAGGGAGGACAGAGGGGAAATTCCTTCCTCTGCAGGGCCTCCATTGCTGGGCGGGGCCTCAAGTACAGCAGCCTGGAGCTGTAGCTGTAGCCTGAGAGACAGGCTGGGAAAAGTGAGAGGGAGGGGGAAGGGTTAAATCACAGGGGTAAAAACAGACATGAAAGGGAAATGATACTGAAGGAAGAGATACAAAGAGAAAATTAAGTGCGAGAGAAATACATAAGAGGGAAAAGAAAGACATGAGAGAGACAGAGAGAGAGAGAGCAAAGAGAGATCAGAGAGCAAAGAGATAAAGAGAGCAGAGAGAGAGACCAAAGACAGAGAGCAGAGAGAGCAAATAGAGAGCAGAGAGAGAGAGAGAGCACAGAGAGAGAGCGTAAAGAGAGACATGAGGGGGCCATAACATTTTTTTTGCCCAGGCGGGGCCCCCCCATGTCTAGCTACGCCACTGCTAATTACATACCTCTATCTTGGCTTCTGCACACCTTACTGTAATAAAATGCAACCCCAAAAATCCTCTTCTCGTCTCCTTTTCTCGCTCTCTCTCTCTACTTCTCCTTCTTGATTCTGAGGATATATCTCTCCTAATTCTGGACCTTGCCATATACACACATTCTTTCCCACACCTTCCTGGCTCCTCCTCCCTCCCTGCTAAGGATGTTAACCCATATAACTTAATACATATTCCTTGTCTCCATTCCTTCTCTCTTCCCTTCTTCTGTACCTTCTGAAATTTCCGATCTCTGACTAACAAGGCTTTGGCTGTTCACAACCTCTTCTGCTCTCGCTCTCTTCAGCTCTTTACTCTAACAAAATCCTGACTCTCACAACATGCTGATATGGAGACTGCTGTCTCTTATGGTGGTCTCTCTTTCTCTCACACTCCTGCTGCCAATATCAGTTCCGCCCTATGCCTCTATCTGTTTTTCTTCCTATAAGGTTCACACTGTCCAGCTTTTCTACCCTCTCTCTCAGCACGTAGCAGTCATCTACAGACTGCCTACCTCTACCTTCATCTTCATCTCTGATTTTGAAGCCTGACTGTCCTTGTTTATCTCCTCTGACTCTCCTATCCTTTTACTGTGGGATTTCAACTGTCATATTGATGATCCCTCAGTCTCTTGGTCATCTCGCCTTCTATCTTTAACCTGCTCATTTGGCCTCCACAAATGGACCAATTCCAGCAACCAGAAGCATAGTCACTACATAGCCTTGTTCTTTGCTGAAAACTGTTCCCTTTCTGATTTCTCTATCTCCCCCCTTCCACTCTCCGACCATCACCTCCTATCATTCACCACCATTCATTCCCTATACCCCCTCCTACCTGTTCTACTCGGTACTCTCAAGACTGTGGCTCAATTGACCTTTCTGCTCTGGCAACTACCCTGAACACTAACCTCTCCTCTCTCTGAACCTGACAATCTTGTCAACTCTTACAGCTCCTACAGCATTCAGATCTTCTAATTCTCAGATCCCCACTCCTCAAAGAGACAACAAATGGGGATAATACATAGTGTAAAACCGTTCACTAGAATAGAAACACAATGTACAAATGAAATAAACTTAGACTTCAAATATACAAAGACTTTGGGTATTTTTCTATTGGGACACCCACACTCGACTTCAGATCTGGCTGGCTCAGATGGACTCACTGCTGGGGACTCGCTTGTGCACAACGCTCCCCAAGACCATTCCCCTGGTAGTCTGATGTGAGTACCAAGATGGCGATATCTAGTATGGTTTCCTCTGGGTTCCAATAGCAAATTAAAAACTCCACGCGTTTCACCAAACTTTCGGATACTTTAGGGGTTCTGACATTCAATCCCTCATGGATTATTTTATACAGTCATATCAATCAGAATGCAGAATGCAGAACAAATATTACTTCATGTCTGGGTTAGACTGAGTCCCCGCTGGCGCTGAGCGGGCGGCGCTTACTTACATATATAGATATATGTGAGTCCCCGCTCACGCGGCGCTCGTGCGCAGGCACACGCTCACCCTTGCTCGGCACTTAGGTAAACAAAAAACCTATACTTACCCGCACACTCAACTACCCGCAATGCCCCCCCTCCCATCACGCACGTACAAGCAGGACACCCGGCGCTCATGCTTGGAGCGCTCTCCAAGCATGAGCGCACTCAGCACCAGCGGGGACTCAGCCTTATATTTAACAGAGTTACATTACTGTATATTCTGATGTATTTTTCAATTATACCTTGGAGCGATTGCGTCTCAGCATTTCTAGTATATTATCTACATGAAGTAAAATCCCATGGTCCTTTTTCCTACTTATCCTACTCGGTCTCTTCTGCTTCTTTTGATACTGTTGATCACTCACTTCACCTTCATATTCTAAAGTCTTCTTATCTGCAACTAAGCTCTATCCTGGTTCTCATTCTACCTCTCCAATCACGTTTAAAATTTCTGTTGTTAACATGTCTTCATCTCCGGTTGATCTACCACTTTACATTTTAAATGTTTAAAACAGTTTGTCGCTGTAATATTGCCCCCCTTTACTTTGTCTGATCTACTGCTAAAATTCAAGTGCATGCCCTTATGCATGCATTTATCATCCCCACCACCCTCTGGATTGTTATAACATACAGGTTTGACTATTCCTGTCTCCCTTGTTCAGCTGCCTGTAATTCTCCCTGTTCCAGCAGCTAGCTGCATGTGTAAAGCAACATTATTGCTAAATTTGCCCTTCACACAGTTCTAGTTGGTTGCCCTGACAACCTTCCAATCCACATAGAAAGAAGATTGGTTCAATCCTAATCCCCTGCCTTTATAGCAGTTACTTTAGTCCTTAGACCCTTCCTGCTTGTCACAGGAACATGTGCTTCAGATCTAACTAGCTGGCTTAGTGAGTACATGCTTCCTCCATTACACCCCTGCAAGGCCATCCTTTTTTACCGTCAAACCATAACAGAGCACCTTCACATAGAGAAGCACGCTCTCACCACTCAATACCATCTGCAAGTACCCTTTATATTTGTTTTTGACTCCCCCATTAAAGTTGAAGAAAATAAAAGGACTCTGTGTCTTCTCAAAAGGGGATGAGTGAAACCACTGGACTCACTCACATCCCACATGTGATCCTGGTCCAAGAGGAGCTATAAAATTAAAGATCTACATACAGGTTTTTTTTTATTAAAGGTCGTGGTTTTTAAAATACATATGCACCATATATTTGTCTTTTTATGGTCAGTAAAGTATATAATTCTGAGAGTGTTCATGTTAAAAGTGCAGAAATATGCTCAGTCTTGATTAAATGTTTTGCAGATCTTTAGGTTTGCTTACTTTCCAAATCCTTGCCATAGTGCAAGTTAAGTCCCACAGCAGGTTTAATTAATTAGACTAGACGCCGACCCAGACATGCTTTTGTAGAAATGTGAAATCTGCATTCTTTGTAGGATTTATCCCAGTGGAGCAGCTAACCAAAGAACTGGATAAAATATGGCATGAAGCTATAAAAGATTTCTTCCCTGCTTAGGAATGTTGTTGGCTGCACATTTTGGGTGGCGTCAGTGCCCTACTGTCCCTCGGGAAAAAAACAGCAATTATGGAGAAATAAGTAATTTCTTAGAAATATTAGTACATAGTCATTGGGCAGAACATCTCTTTTCTTAATAAAATAAGAATTCTTAACAGGGCACATTGGTACATGAGATTTTGGAATCCGCCACCTCACTTCAGATGATTCAACACTAAAGTGCTATAAGGAAGCCTATTTGAACTGTATCAATATAAAGTTTGTTCTTTGGTGAAATATGTTTATTTTTGTAAAGTATCAGAAGGGTAATGCAGGCACTCTGTAAACAAAGTCACAAGATACTTCTCAGCCGGTGCTCCATATCAAGAGGATATCCTGAAATCCCAGAGAAATCAACAGTAGAGATTGGAGTGATGCAGGCACATGGACTTGATCCTCAAATTCTGTATAGTTTTATGTGCCAGGAAAAAACTATTTTTGATGAGCAAGTCTGTGTGCCTGTATCCCTCCAATCTCTCTTTTTGTAAAGCTACAGTACCAGTTGATCTACTGTATACATAAAGGTTTTAGAAAATATTTCCATGTTCTAGTTGGATAGCTGTTTGGATAAAATAAAAGAGCACTTCTACTGATTGTGTGTTCTCGAGTAACTCCCTAAAATATGTGATCCTATAAATAACAAACTACAGATTTGCAATGCATTGTAGGCCCCTCTGGCAATCAAGGTGAGTTTCCTTGTTTAAGGTTTTCATAGAGTGTAGGGCTCGGGTTTATATTTTGCTGTATAGTGTACGTGTTTTGGGACATCGATACAGTAAATATTTTTGTGTAGGGTTAGGATTTTTCATTAGGATTCATGGTTTTTTGGAAAATGTTAAGTTAGTGTAAAGGCCATAAGTTATCATTTGTGTAGCCAGGACTGTTTTTCTGGTTACCAGTCTACCCTCCTGGCAGTAAGCCCTGGTAAGAGCAGGCTGCCAGTAGTAATCATGGGTTTTCCCCACTCCTTGCAGTGTCTTTGAGTGATAGTGGGAGGCGGTGTGCCTGAGCATACCCAATCAGGGGTCAGACTTAGTGCCCTCTTCTTGGCTGTACTTAAGGAAGCTTGCCACCCAAATTAGTAGGTGTTCCTTTCCCCACTGAGAGAGGCAGGTCACATACAGAGAGCCTTAGATTGGGGCCTTCTCTATTCCTCTTCCCTTTGGGAGAGTGAGTGTGCACCTTTACCCTGGCTTCTGATAAAGGAGTTGAGAAGAGCTAGGACAGCTGCAGGGGCCTGACCTGCAGTGGTTGTCCAGGGACCATCATCTGGCTGGATAGCTGATTTGAGAAACTGTAATTGGGCAGACCACTGCCGTGCTGTGAGTGCTGACCCAATAAAGCCGTTCCTGTTTTCATATTCCTTCTGCGTGGTGTGTGATCTTACTGGGAGGAGAGGGAGTAATTCTACTGTGGGAGATCGCCTCCATACATCTGGAGCCTGTGGTACTGTAGATGGAGGCGCTGCACTGCTAAAGAAACACGTGGGTAATGTACCCCAGAAACCTAATCCTGTTTCCACACTACCATCGGTGGACAGCTCAGCCCTCCTGTTAACAGCAGGTATCATGCACCAAATACGTAGTAATGGCCAAATCTCCCATCGGGTGGGGGAAACACCTTTACATTTGTTTAGTGTTTTTGGTTTTGAGTAAGGTTAAAGTTGGGAATACATTTAGGACTATGGTTTGTTATATAGATCAGATTTTAGTTATTGGTTGCATTTCAGTATTTGGATGAGCATCAAATAAATTATTAGGGGTTGACATTTTTTTTATTACGAAATTTTATTTTTTTACATTTGCAAGGTAAATAACGAATAAAACAATAAAATCATTTATTGTAATTATATCAAAACAAGTTTGATCAGCCCAATCTCCCAACCACATTTTGTGACACCGAAACATGGTTTGGGCTCTCTTTTACAAACCTACACGTGTTTATCACATGTTTCTTGAGATATAAATTGTTTCTCCACAGGACAAACATACTTGCCTGGTGGTGAGAATATGGCTGCCACGTCAACCTAGCTCCAATGTCCAATAGTTATCATTACTGAGCCCAGGACATACTTGGAAACGAGCGGAAACTCCCAATGTATCCCTTCAGGGTAACGCATTTGATAAATAAATAATAGAATCGCATTGTAGCTTTTTTCTTCTTCCTCGCACCGGCTCAAAAAACAACAGATATCTAAGGAACCAAGAGGCACCCCCAAAGTCTGAGGACCGCGAGCCAGCTCTGGGGGACCTCCCAGGTCATGTAGTGTACATAAGAAAATAAGTGGGAAATGCTGCTTTAAGGTATTTTCTGATGTTGGTCAGTAACGGTCTTGTATTATCAGACTGCCTTTTCTTGTGTCATTACTTAGCATTATCCTTGAAAAGAATATTATAAATAACATGCATGTCTTACAGAGTACAAAAGTGATTCCTGTAATGCTAATGCTGCTTTTAACCCTTTGAGTGCCTGATAACTTAGCCACAACGTCACGGCATCGGACACTTCATGGGCTCCATGACGTAGTTGCTATGTCGTGGCTTTTAAAGTTGTTTTTCTTGGAAGATTGCGTTCTGCGCTCCTTCGGAGTGTTAAACATGGTCTGGCCAGAGGAGGAACAAAAAGAGGACGACTCCCTCATCTTCGATTGACATCAATGATGCCACTAATTGTGTTTTAGTGAGTACAACTGTATTCTGTTGTAGCCAAGTCCCCTTGGACTACTTATTCCCTGGCCTCTCCAACACTCTAAGTCCCAGTAAAGAGCGGGCAGTGTTGGGAGTAGATTATGTAGGGCCTGCTATATTGTTCCTTGTGTATTATTAATAAAGTTCAAGAATAGCCTGTAAGGGGGGCCTATGAGTATAGGTAGGCTGGCTTACAAGCTAATCCCCAAGGTAGGAGGGGCTTTCCTCAAGAAGTTTGAGTGTAACAGTAGTTCTGGGCTGCCCTTCAGAGTATGAGGATGCAGCAGAGGGCCTCGCCTCAGAGGCAGTAGGCTGAGGCCTTGCCCCACTAGGGTTTAAGGTATTTAAGAAGAGGATATTCAAGGCCTCAAGTCTGGGTATTAAATTCTGGGACTGTAACCTGTATACAGTACCATCATGCTGTACCAATACACCTCAGTTATACCCAATCTGGTGTACTGATTGAACCTGTTCACCTAAAGAAGAAGTGCCCCTGAGGTCCATCTTGGCCGCACCAGGATTCTCTTGAGCTAGAGGCGCTGCCACTACTGATGATGAACCCCCCATAAGCCTGTCCTGATGTACTCCCCATACCACCGGGGAGATCTCCGGCTGTAAGGAATCAGGGAACACATCCTTTACGGCGTGTTCCCTCCTTACCTGCTTCTTCACAGCCCTCTGCGCTGGTTGCTGATCATACGTGCATCCCCGCTCTGTTTACAGAGCGCGCACGTGCACGCGCAGCTCTTCTACCCGTGCCACGGAGCCTAGCTCCGCCCCCCGGATGCGCCGCGCTCCTCACGGGCATGCTCACGTGACACCGTGCACCGCTCCCCAGCTGTGTGGCAAGTATCCTGAGTGCCCCTTGTCTCCTGCAGCCTATCCTGAACTCCACACCTCTGTTCCGCCCCCAGTCTCATTGGTTTCTGTGGGCTACTTAAGACTTTCACTTCCTGATTGCTGAGCATAACTCTTGTGACCCTGTGTTCCTGCGTTTGTTTTGCCTTGCCTTGCTTTGCTTGTGTCTTACTGTGTTCTCTGTTGCTTTCCTGTGTCCGACCTGGCTTGACTATAGGACCCCCTCTGGATAGACCCCGGCTTCACTATTGGACCTCCACTGGAAAAAGACCCCGGCTTGTATCTGACTACCCGCACCTCTCCATCCCAGACCTCGGCTTACGGACAATCTACCACTCTCCTGGCTCCTACCCTAGACCACGGCACCATGGACACTGACCACCCCACAGGCTTCACCCCCGGATTTTAGCAAGTACTCATACTAACCCACTCTCTCCAACCCAGACACGGCTACGCTGACTATACACCCTCCAGGAGTGCTCCCGCTGCTGTGGGTGTGCAGTCTTGTACTTTCCCACCTCAGTACCGGGGTCCCGCCTTTTCGTGGTGAGCGCTTACACCGGCCTCCTGTTTACCAGCCAGGTATGCACCATCACCAGATTACACCGGTAGCGACACTATCTCCCATACGATGGGGGAAAGGGCGTTACACTGTTAAAAAGTGTTTTCTGTTTTGGAAGGTTATCACTGCGTATCTCTCTAAACATAATATTTAGTAACAACCGGGGTCATTGCATATTCATTTTATGTTTGTTATGACTAAAAACTGTATTTCATTTGGTAAAACAGAACCTTTCCTTACAAAAACTAATTTGGAATTTTTATAATTGGTCACAAATTGAAAAATGGACTAAAATATTGTCAGAAACGTCTAGAAATTAGACCAATTAACTTTAATGATCTGCAAAATCGCCACATTTTTCACAGTAGACAGAGTACTGTGTTTTAGCATAAACATTAATGCATTACGGAAGTTTTGATATATGGACAGCGTTATTTTGTGCAAAATAAATTAATGTTCATATCCAATAAAGATCTGTATGGTTGTGTTTTCCTGCATTTCCCTGCTTTCTTATTTGTTCTTTTTTTCCCAGCAACTATTTATTTAAATAGAGGGGATATTTGGGTCATATTTAAGAAAAGAGGTGTAGCAAGGTTTTTTTTTTTTTTTTTTAATGAGGCACATTTCACATTTGTGATGATTCTGTTTTGAGTTATAATTTCTGTGCTGCAGAGCTAAAGAATTACTAATTGTATTCAGACTTTGTCAAGAAGCATTCATTTCTCAGTTTAAACACAGCCCATACACACCCCAACCCACACACACCCCAACTCACACACACCCCAACCCACACACACCCCAACCCACACACCCCAACCCACACACACCCCAACCCACACACACCCCAACCCACACACACCCCAACCCAGACACACCCCAACCCAGACACACCCCAACCCAGACACACCCCAACCCACACACACCCCAACCCACACTCATCCCAATTCACACACACATCCCACCCCACTCACACACAACCCCCACCCCCACACACATACATACACACATAAACACACACACAATCACACATATTTTGTGCAGGATTGCTGTTTAAGTTGATAAAAGCTATTTTACTAAAAAAGGAATAGTAATAATAAAGGGATCAGAGTTCAATGTTACTTGTTTCTTATTTACCTTGACATCTTTAACACTTTTACCATTTCCAATCAATCCCTAGTGGTTCACACAAACATTCATCCAGAGGTACACTATTTAACTGGTCATTTAACAATAGCTGAGAATCTCGAAGTTAGGGAAAAGAAACAAGCCAAACTGTGCATTGACACACATCAATGTAAGGAGCTTATTAGGAAACTTTCTTACACTTGGTGCAGATCATTAGCCAGAGAAAAAGAAGATAACCTGGCAGATATTTTTGATACTAAGTTAAGGGGGAAATGTTGGTCAAAGAGATACATAATTTGATACAGTACATACCATCATAAAATGTGCATAATTTTGCCGTAACCCCTATTGTTAATAATGCACAGGTCACAAGCTCATGCATATGAAGAAACTGAGCAGCCGGTAAATTTCTGCAGATATCACTCACAGATCCTCCAAACAGAATTCTAATTAAAAGCAAAACCTTACTTTTATTATCAGAAATAAAATAAGATCATATTTAAGAAAAAATGCAGAAAAGATCAAATAATAATAAATACTATTGATTAAACCAAATAGCAACTCCCTTGGCCTGCTATAAGTACAAATAACCTCTGCTAGTTGCTTTCTCAGATCTTCCACTACAGCAAATGTAGCTCACTTACAGGAAAATGTGTATAAGTAGTATTGGAAAAGCACTGCATTTAAATGGCGACTCACATTAATTTTCATGTCTGTGTCATTTGAGCACACCATGTACAGATCAAACCTCACATTGCAATATTTAAACCAATAAGAACATGTAACTTTTAATGTTGAAATAAGTAGCGAGATTTGTTGTCTACTTATATAGGGTTCATAGGAAATGATCACAACAAGCATGTCTGACAAAATGGTAAAAGGTTATTTATTACCAGAACAATGTAGCTTTAGTTGTAACATAGTTGTAATGTAGCTTTAGTTGTAACATAAACATAAATAGTTGTAACATAAATACAACATTAGTTGTAACATAAATATGAAGAGATATGTTTCCAGGAATAAATGTTGCATAGACATCATCTCGTGTTGGTAATTTTGAGAAACGGTGGTCTGCATGAAATCTAATGTTTGAGTTGGTTTGCTCACCACTATTTAGTAATAGTGTGAGATATAGAGTAAATGTAGCCTGGCTCACCTTCCCCAGAGCAGTGAACCTGTCTGTTTGGAGAAAAAGACAAAAGAAAGCGCCAAAAATGCCCATAGCATAACACAGTTTAATTATATGTAATACACTGGCGACACACTTTATTCGAGCTCGGCTAGTCCCACGAATTCGGGTATACCCGGGTGTATTGAGGTTTGTGACTGTTTTCTGCCCGAGTGCATTGAGGTATTTTCCAGACAGGGATTGAAGCATTTTATTCCCGCTGGCTGCAATACTGCACAGTATATATATATACTGCATTACAATTCATGAATTTATGCCATCTGGTAGACACGCGAAGCATTGCAGCCTATTAAATCCTAATCATTATCATTTAACAGATCAGCCGCCCGTCAGCCAGGCATGAACCCAGGCTGGGAAGGCAAACGCAACGGGGCTTGTCAGAGGTGAGGAGCGGCGCATTCCAGGTATCTGCCAGGTACATACTGGGTATTTGCTCGAATAAAGTGTGTCGGTGCAGTACATTATATGTGCAAAAATGCCCATAGCATAACACAGACATTAAAAAAAAAAAAAAAAAAACAGATTAAAACATGTGGTACCAAACTCCCAAGTTTTCCAAAATAAAACAGCTTTCACACTTTTCAATGGAAGTGTGGTGCCCACTGATTTCGTCCTACAGTGTCTGTCTCCTTTCCTTTGTTTGCCGGGCTGCGCTCGAGTGGTGAGGTCACCTCCATGACATCTCAGGCAGTGCGCTCTATCCCGGTAGCTTGTATGAATGTACTGAAGTAAAAACGAAACTTCCATCGCAGGGACTGGCGTACAGCCAAGAAATGCAATTAACCCTACGCGTTTCGTGACTGGGACCACGTAGTCTTTGGCTGTACGCCAGTAACTTGCTGGCTTGCAGTATGGTTGTGACAACTCTAATACAGAGTGCTTTTCCTGGTAATGTACAGGTTATTAAAAGCTTCAATCACACTTAGAACTTTGCAACTAATATTGACAGATTTACTATAAATCATTCTTCCTGTTACTACACAGGTTGTTAAGAATTTATATTAGCGTTAGGGACCCCTGAATTGTGGTCTGCTGTGCAGTTGGCTCAGGGGCTAACAACAATTTTGGCCAAAATGTTAAATGCTAAAAACTGAGCTCTGTCTGTGTTTTATGTTCTGTCTCTGATTTTAAATATATATTGCCATGCTCAGTAGCACTCCTCTATGACACTCATATGCTTATATATATGTTGTGGTTACTTTGGGGGTTCAATAGGAGCTTGTTAGGTGTCCAGTATGTTAAATAACACAAGACAACATACTTCAACAATATGTTGTTGACAGTGTCCCTCTATAACACTAATAGGCACAACTACCCGGTCACCACGCAGGGCTTTGTACCCCACACGTTATATCAATAGTCCCAAATGTCCCACAATACCCCAAGTGAGTGACTGTTGGTAAAGTTGGTGCACTTGATGACTGACTGTACCTGCCCAGTGCTCCAGCACCTGAGGCTGCAGATTGTTCGCAAAGGATCCGCCGCTCTGCGATCTCCTCTGTGACGTCCGGCAACTCTGCCTGGCGGTGGGTGACTCCCGCATGGAGTGATCCACCTTTGGAAAGTCTCTTGCTGCAGAGCCTGCCTGAGCCCAGATGCAGGCCGCGATCACTGAGTGCAACTGGCACCGGTGATATCACATAGAACTGAGTACTATAGAAAGCAACCCCCCCTTGCACTGAAAGGGGCCTTCCCTGAAACTGCCAAACTAACTGCTGTGGCTGCACTGCAAGCCACATTGTCTCTTCTTGTCAGAGCCCAAAGCACTGCAGCTGTGTCACTGATAAGACTCAGATGAGGGCAGGGTCCCTACCTAAGGGGCCTTCCCTATGAACTTACCCACTAACCTAGTGGGAAGTGGGGCCTACCTTGGCCTGGGGTGTCTGGGGCCTAGTACAGCAGAGCACTGCAGCTGTGTACACTACCTTCCCCAATCGCTTCCTGGATCCAACTGACAAAACCCTGTCTGCACACAACATTGTTGCAACTTTGCAGCATGAGAAGCTGCCAGCTCTATTGGCTTCAATGCTGCCTGTGACCAGAGTGAAAGTGCAGTCCCCAGAGGCTGCTGGGAATTGTAGTTCTTGGTACAGCTCTTTCCTATGGGGACCGCGTGCGCGACCTTTACTGCGCATGTCTGAAGCTGTAATGGCCGCCGCTACTCTTAATTGAGCATGCGCAACTTCCAAGAGGTCTTGCGCACATGTAATGGCCACCTCTATGCTTGCCAACCTCTGTGCATTGCACGGCACAGGCGCGAACTGCCGCGCCAACCTCAACATGGCCACCGCGATTGCTCTGCTTACGCGCAAGCCTCCGCACATGCGCGAACACATTAAACATGGCGGCGTCCTGCCGCAGCTGCCACCGGGAGCCCCCGGGAACACGCTCGCCCCCGCAGCAGCACACACACAAGGGGGAAAGAAACCTGCTGACAGGGGGACCAGAGGGACCCTGGCTACACATGTAGAGTCTGATACTGCCACATATGTAAATAAAATTGCCTCTGTCGACGATCGTTTCGCTTGTTAAGCTTTGTCGAGACTCAAGCAGGTGAGCGATTGATGAGGTGAATGGTTCTGAACGCCATCAATATTATCTAACAGCAAGAGAGGGAGACTGTAGCCCTCATCACTCAGGACTTATAGTCATCTGATGCTAACACATCATGAGACCGAAATTAGGGGTCTAATTAGAAGTAGCAATCTACTATCATTAGTATAGTTTTAGATTGCCACTCAGAGAGCATTTCAGTATATCACAAGGGTTGAACACTATGATTTCAATGATATAGAACACAAACTATACATTAGGAGAGCTACTATGGGGACTGTAACATTACTATTTAAACCACAGTTCCAAGCTCCAATAGGAAATTAACCCTTAATTTTTGCTCCCTTTTTAATCATTTCATTGCACCATTTATTTTAATCATGAGTATTCTAATAAAGATTATTTTTAATATTGACATTCATCATTACTGATACTTGAGTGCTAATTTAAACTGAGTACTTTCTTTCTTTGGTATATCTCTGTATGCTGTTAATCTCTTGCTGATACCAACTCACTAATATTCATGCCCAGTATTATGAGTGTTATATAAGATTTTAGCAAGGTTTCCAATTTTAAAATAAATGTAATGAAATCAGAAGCCCTTAATATCACTCTCCCAGGTCCTGGAGTTAAATATGAAATCCTAGATACAGAGTATTTTAAATATTTAGGAGTGACTATAACTTCTCACCTTGATAGCTTCTTCCACGCACATTATCTTCCTTTATTGAAGTCTATAGATAAGGATGTAAATGCTTGGAACAAGCTTAAGCTTTTTTGGATGAGGAGAATTCATTGTATATAAAGGAATATCTTTTTCAATTGCAGCCTGCAGTTCTCTTTCATAAATATCTCTGCAAAAAAGTGTCAGCATATTTATATGAGAATATAATAAACTAAGACCCCCGATTACCACTCTACGGGCAAGTCATTGGGAGGTTAGGTATGCCTTATTTTAGCAATTAGAATATTTCTACACAGCTAGATATTTGAATGGCAACATTGCTTAGAAAGCAAATCATCTGTAAAAATAGAGAAAATGGTGTGTAAATACATATATAACCACATAAATCCCAATATCTAGACATCTTAAAATACCTGGAGTTTCCAACAAAAAAATGTGTTACAGATAATGGAAAAATTGCGAGCTCCCACATTATCCCATAGATAAAGTAATGACTCTCATTATATACACACATATATATATATATATATATATATATATATATATATATATATATATATATATATATATATATATATATATATACAGTAATGACTCTCATTACTATATCTATGGGATAATGTGGGAACTCACAATTTTTCCATTATCTGTAACACTTTTTTCGTTGGAAACTCCAGGTTTTTTAAGATGTACAGATATACTTTTTATTGATACACTTTAACCCTTTGATTAATTTATTATGCCTACTGGAAATGTATGTAATAATAGTTGTATACAGTAGATATGTCCATGTATTTGTCTCAACTTTTTTCTTTTTGTCTTGAATTGTTTGATCTTGTTTTGTAAACAAACTAAAACCATTCCCTGATTAAAGAATTTGTAAAAGAAAAACCTATATGTGGGCAAAAAGCAAGAAAAGCCAGAGGAAAGCTTGCTTGCCTTCTCTCCCTCCCCCTTATGTTTTTACCTGTGTGTTGTAAGTGGATGTAGTTGTCAGTCTTTATGTTAACCCCATGTATTGATAGTTACTATGTCTATATGGATTGGAAGGGTTAGTTTTGATGTAGACCAGAAAATGTGTTGTTGGAACATGTTAAGTATTCAAAATGTAAAAAACCCAATAAAATTTGAGTTATAATTTTTTTTTAAAAGCAAGAAAAGTCCCAGGTAAAAAAAAAGAATACCCACAGATAGTGGGCAAAAAAAGAGACCTTTATACATGGAAAATGGGTGAAGATATCATACTACTCACTTTCACGGCTTCATTCAATGTGAACCCTAAAGGCAGACGGCTGATGGGATCCCCGTGAGCTGCTCCCCTCTGCACTGGACCAGCGTGCTAATGGTTAACATTTGCTTGTACAATGTGGAATGTCAACCCCAACCAATGGAATGTTAATGAGCAAAGAGGACAAAGAACTTTGCATTTACAGCTGCATTCAATCTGAACCCCTTTAGGATACATCTGCATCACCCCAAAGGCGGACGGACACCTTGGGCGAAGGGCAGCTAAAGGGTGTAAGCCATTTGCTGCTGTTCACTGATGTTTGGTGATGTAAAGCTTCTTTATTTCAATCTGACTCACCAACCCTTTTATCCCCTGTACCCAATTGTCCAACTCTATCTATCGATGAAATGACTATGAATTGACTATATAACCCTGTTCATTTAATGTAACCATGTATTGTTATAACTCTGTGCCCAGGAAATACTTGAAAACGAGAGGTAACACTCTCAATGTATTACTTCCGTGTTAAATATTTTTAATAAATAACCCCCCCCCCCAACATTGCATTGCTAGCACTGATTAATAAGATGTTTGCGTTGATGCTTATGTGTAATGCTAGGTTTATTTAAAGTGGACTTTAATGTTCAGGTATGCATACTGTATGGGAATGAATATAACAACTCACTTATCAATAAGTAATTATTAGTTAATACAGTGATAACTTTAGAAATTGCCAAAATCCCATATTTTCTCAATGCCAAATTTTAACGCAGCAACATCTACTGTACCTTTAGTGCATTAGTTTCCGAACTCCGGTCCTCAATAACCCACAACAGGTGAGATTGAGCACAGGGGGCTCAATGAGTGGTTGTCATTTTGACGGATCCACCTGTACTAAAGCAGGGATACTGTTGGGGATTATTGAGAACTGGAGTTGGGAACCAGTGCTTTAGTGAGTCTGGCCCTTCAAATCTAAATCTACAATGTGTCGCAGGCAAATGTACCAGCAAAGTGCACCCAAGAGAAGGATGGCATTATATTAGTATTTGGGCCACGAGGACCAGATGTCTCTCTGCTGCTACAATCATTTCTAATACCCGTCTATCTCACCGCTACCTCACCACTCCCACATGCAGCACTTAGTATCTGAGATCTGACTCCAAAAACTGTTCATGGTCCCAAGGTTCAGCAAAGTATCCAGCCGCTCCTCCTTCTCTTACCGTGCACCCCAAAACTGGAACAATCTACCGGAGACTTTCACAGCCACCACCAGTCTAAGTTCTTTCAAAACTAATACTGTCTCACATTTCAATCTGGTCTGTAACTGTTATATACGTCTATAATATATATTATCTCACACTGTGCATGCTACGTCTTGTATACAATGTATAACCTTGCTCACTTAATGTAATTATGTATTTGTAACCATTTGTCTGTCATCATAACTCTGTGCCCAGGACATACTTGAAAACGAGAGGTAATTCTCAATGTATTACTTCCTGGTAAAACATTTTATAAATAAATTAAATAAAACACAAAAGACATAAAGCCCCAGTGCTACATCCAACTTGACAAATTCTATAGTTAAATACTTATCTGTTTATCTTCTTATAACCAAGTTTCATTTAGTTCAATTCTATGGCCAAAGTATTTTAAGCCTACAACTACTTTACGGTGTGGCCCATCTGTAGGTCCTAACCCTGCTGCACCTGCAACCCCTGGATGTAGGCTTAAAATACTTGGGCCAAAGAATTGAATTAAATGACCCTTGCTTATAAGAAGAGAAACATATACGTATTTAACTATATAATTTGTCAGTTTGGATGTAGCACTAGGGATTTTTGTCTTTTATTCTATACATGAGGTCACATTCACTTAGAACACCTTTTGACACATATACCGTCTATGATGTGGTGGTTTTTGGTTCTAAGTTTACAGGGCTGTGTGTGTCTACAATAATTTCTAATTAAGGACCGGCAATTACTGGCCTGCTTAAAGAGGCCATGAAAAAAAGCAAACACATTGTGTGATAAAATTAAGTACTTTCTCAGCCAGCTAGTATATATAAAACTGGCAAAACAAGTGTCAGTTTCTGCTTTAATGTTGAGAAGCTTAAACTTTTAGATGCATTAAACTAAAGTCATGAGAAACAGCTGAGCCAACAGTCTATTTATAAAATGGTTTATAATGCAATCTTATTTAGGTTGCAGTATTTACAAGAACAAAAAAAAACCTGTGCTGGTCTATTTTGATAAGCATCAATTATGTTTTTAATCTTTCCTTGTGAAAACAACATGGAATATGGTTTTACTTATGTTTTCCCACTTGCAATGTAATGTTTAAATCTTGTACCTTCTAAAATTGGCAGAGTGAAATCAGTGCATGAAATATTCCTTTAAAGATCTGTTTAGACACAGCGTGTGGCCATCTGCTAACTAAATACAATCAATACGTGCCTTTCCAGCTGTTTTATTGTGCTCAATAAACACTTGCCAAGAATGACTTGGCGCATTGTAATTCTAATTCACCCGTGTACGGAGAGTAAAATTTTGCCTTATTTTTATTCATTCTGAATCTTAATTCTCATACCATGTGCTAATAATTTAACAGGTATAAAAACCATGAATGTTTGAGGGAAGAAAAGCGAAGTCGTGGGTGGCTCACACTTTAAAAATATCAAAATCACGTGTTGGTAAAATATAAATAGAAAACAATAGTACATACTATGGTATCGTTCCACATCACATTGAAGTTATAGTACTTTTTGCAGTTTAATAATGCCTTTTTTTTATTATTGCCATTTGGTTTTAGTACATTTCTAATCCGACATTTTCTTCTTGCCTTATCTGTTGTAACATTCCAAGATAAATGACTCAATTGCTTTTCAACAAATTCATGAAAGGGTGTATTTCTTCTATACACTAATGTGAATACTGCACACATACTGGCTCTGTATAGCATCCACTTTACTAATCTGGTTGTAGTGATTTAGGATTTCCTTTTTCCAGTCTGGACTTTTATTCTTGGTGCCATTACACCTGTACATCACCATCAGTATTTATTTGTGTTTTACATTGTGTACATACATTTATAAATACATACATACATAAAATGCTTTTGCTTTGTCCTATATTGCTTTTCCATTTAGGGGTTATTCTGTAAAAGCCAAAACGGCTGATTGAATGGTTTTTGGCCAAAATTCCCCATTGATGGGGAATTTCGGTCAAAATCCGGCAAATCAACGGTTTTGACTCATATAAATAAGCCACTAAGTGACTAAACAGATTATGGTAGTCTACAGGCTCGAAAGGACAATGCTCTCATGATTCCTAGTGGAGAATACAGTACTTATTTTATTATGGACAGGCTGAGATATGATTTGGACATTTTGCCTCAAATTGTAAACAGACCTACAAAGGAACTTAGGCATCATTTAAAGTTAAAACACAAACAAAGTGCACAACCTCACAAAAAAGTTCTGTCGTAGCAAAGATTTTATTTGAAAATGTAATGAGTATACAGCAAGGCCCCGCTTCTTGGCGCCCTGCTTTTTGGCGATCTGCCGATACGGCGGAACTGAGAAGGGGGCCGCTATGTCTGCGCATGCGCAGAACAGGCCGGTCCGGGGTCGCGCATGTGCAGAACGGGCCGGTCTGGGGTCGCGCATGCATAGAACGTGGTTTTTGCCGGTCTGCACATACGCACATAACGAAAATCGCAGATTCCGCTTTCCGCCGATTTTCTCTTTTCGGCGCGTCCTTAGAACGGAACCCGGCTCATGACTGGGGCCCTCCTGTATAAATATTAGATTATCTATCACATCTGCAGGATTTCATCAGTAAAAATTAACTGACACTTGAGTAAGGACTAGACATCCTGTTGTGGATACTAGACAAACACCCACTTTGTTGCAATGAATCTGATGATTAATGAGATTTCCAGAAACAGTCATACATAAAAGAACCTGCAAGGTGATCTGTGCTCCCAGATACTGTTGTTCATCTGTCTTGCTCCTCACTAATATTCGCTGTCCGTCCGTGCTCTCAAAGAGGGCTGGTAGTAGGAATCTTTATGACCAAGATGCCAGATGCTGGGAACAGCTGAGCAGGTAGACATACTGATTCCTGGCGTCAGTGGTAGTAGAACGCTGGGTGTTAAAGCACCTTCACTTTAGTTCAATTAAAATTAGGTTAGGAAAGCAATATTTGATTGTCAATAGCAAACAGTGGGATTGTATCAATAGGGAAGTGAAAATAGAGATTTGAGGATAGGTTTCATACAGTATATTAGTACCAGAAATGGAACAAAGGGCATAAGATAAAGTTTCAGTTAAAGTATACTTGAGAACAGTGCGGCAGTGGTCTGAGGCATGAGGACCAACAGGGACATCCAAAACCCATTGATATGTATTTACTCCAGGTTCTTTCTGTAGATCCATGACTATTCTATCACTGCAACCATGTACATTCATATTTCCTATCTGTACTGAAAAATATTCTAATTTTTGCATATCTTACTTTTGTTAACAGGGAAACATTTCTAACATCGACCTTGTAATGGAGTCTGACATGGGAACCTTCATGCCTGTTGGCTTGCAGTTTACTGGAAGCACTGAAGCACAAGCCATCATGAGGGAAGTAATGCTGCTGCTCGCACCGATCAATATCACAAACATTTATGGCCCTGCTGATGGCACTGACATTAGTTTCTGGATGCAACATGGTGTCCCAGGTGAGGAGAGACGTATACATAGCAACTTTTTCTTAGCATTTATGCAATGCAAGATAGTTTTACTTGGTTTACAACTCCATGGTCCAGCTTGTGCAGGAATGGAGTCTAAATGACTTTTCCGATGCCCATTCTAGAGAACAGTGTTAGGCTAGGATTGATATAGTACTGTATTTGGGCCCATCCCAGTGCTAGATGCTGGAGAAGGGAGATGGTAGGGCTTGAACTGGGATCAGCAATTTCCTTTAGCCAGCCAATTTATATTAATGTACGTTTTTGAGTAATTCACACAATATAGCAACTGAGCAAATAGTATACATTTGAATTACTCCTTTTTCTAAAGTCCCTCTATAACCTCTTAAAATATCTTTAACATAAATTGAAATGGCTTATTATAATGATAACGTTTGTAGAAAATAACTCCTTTTCAAAGAAATGTATGAAAAGTCTTGTTGCCCACAGATACCATTTTTCTGCCAAGTTTTACTGGTAATAATGAAGTATTATTTTGGAAGTATGACAGTCATTGCATTTTAATAACCTCTGCAGTAAAATTGAACTTAATAGGAATGAGAGTTGAAAATACAAAGGGCAATCTTAAAGCTAAATATGTTGTCACACAGACCTAATTCAGGCCCTAGAGGGGTCGTATGGTATGAATTGAGTTCTTAGTGTTTCTTAGTCGTCATTAGGTCACGTCATGGCATGAAATGGTTGACGTATTCATTAATATATATGACGTGGACTCACGAGTAGCCAATTAGGAGTAAGCGCTGTTAGGAACCGGTAGCCTCTTTCAACTTAAACAACTCACGCTGACAAGAGATGTATCTATTCATTGAGGGGGAGAACTTCGTAGAGAACACTGTTGCAGTTGGAGCTTAAAGATTTCAGTACCTTACCGTTTATTTGTGTTCACAATTTATGTGAATTACCGTTCTTACATACCGTTTAGTTTGTATTCACGTTATAAGTGACTTTCCATTTTTTTTCATACCGTTTCATTGTGTATTCACCATTTGTGAATTACTGTAATTATCGTACATTTTCTACTGTGTGTTTATTTTTATATATTTCTATTTATCATATTGTAAGTAAGTTTCCCTCTTCTTAAAATTATTTTTTTTTTCAGCATAAGTTATATGTAAGCAGGGATATTTGATCTTGTCTCTAAGCTAGTTCGTGGCGAGGGAGCTTTCCCAATTGGAGTTGTAGTTTTGGCGTGTTTTGAGTAGAGAGGGGCGAATCTGCCCAAACCTATTTTCTTGCATTTCCCCCCCAAAATTCGTTTGCAGTGCAAATGGATTTGGACAGTTTTAATCTGCACAGATTCATCAAAAAGCACCATTGGATGCAGCCTGTGGACATATTTGTAGAATCCGATCTGCGAATTCAGCAACTGGTTGGCAGATTCTTAGAATCTTAAGACTCAGCCAACAGATTACTGAATACGCGGATTGGATTCTACAAATCCGTGAATGGATTGCGAAATCCGTGGAGTGTATTGGTAATAATAAAAAAAATCCGCAGCACGTGAATCGCCGTTTTTGGAAGGAACTAGCCAATCTGCTGCAGATCCAAATTCGACCCAAAAACACACCCGTCTCTACTGTAGTTCTGAGGTGAAAAATTGAACACTTCCGACACGCCCCGCTAGCTTCGTGAGAACCTATATAATATTATTGACCCGTGTGAGAGTTGACAGTTATAAACTTTGAGAGGGTTTGCGCTGTGAAACCTTTATCACTGTAGATACACAATGTTGTCTGGTTTTCATTGTAATATACAGTAACTTCATGTTTATGATTACTAATTGTTGTTTGAGATTCGTATGGTACCGAGTTTATGGTACCGTGTTATCTAATTAATATTTTATTTCATCTTTATGATTACTAATTGTTCTACATTTATTTCACCTTAGAACAAAAAATATACTTTAAAAAAAATGGGGTGCAAGAATAACTAGTTAAGGCGCTGCTGTACAGTATACAGTATATCCATAGCAGATATATATGTTTGAGTCTTCCAGTGGAGTGATGGGAAGATGATCATAAATGTACAGAAGATAAGTATATTAGGTGCCAGAGGTATGAGTAACCATACAGACACTTGTGCCGTGCAAGTATAATACTTGAAGTTGAAGCTAGAGCATGCACTTTGCCAAGGCACACCATATTTAATGTGCACACCATGGGGTATTTGAATTACTCTGTTCTACATTCGCAGAGTAAATGTATCGAAAGAAATGAACATCCGGTACAAGGATTTTGTTGCTCGGCGGTCGCAACTATTACGTTATGTAAAGCTAATATAATCACCATTGTAAATTACATAAGTCTCTTAATGTTTTGTAAAAAATAAAAAAAAAGTAGATAATTTTCTTTTGATAGTAGAAACATGAAATAATTGTTTTAAGAATGTAGATTAAGCTGTTTATGCCATTATTGTTGAGAGCCTTTCCAGTGCTCTTTACCATTTCAATACTTTTTGTGTAACGGAATATTATTTCTCTCGTGCAGTAATGCAGCTGCAAAAACATTTGAAAGCTTGAACATAGAAAAGGATTTCATGTGTATTTTAGTCTCTCTTTAATAATGGCTTGGATTATTTGTGGGGCGAATAAACGAAATCTTCTTTTAGGCTTTAGGGTTTATATTAATCTTTCATGGTCCAGTGGTATACAAATAGCAGACTATTTCTAACAAAGTTCAGTTTAATGCACAATAAAAAAAAATGACATTTCAAAAATGTATTTTTCAGGAGTAGCATATATTATTTTTTACATTTCCTATCAAGCATGATATTAAGGATTTGAGGAACACCTCAGTAAGGTGCATAAATACACCATGTGCTGGAATGTATTAAATATTTGCTTCAGGTTTTTTGTGAAGTTCAATAATTACTCCTACATTACTACATAAAAATATGTACGTGTCCTACATGTAAAACAATGTTTAGGTGAGTCGCTAAATAATAAATATTGAATGAGATATAGAAAACTAAACGTATTTCATTGTCTTTTAATTTTCTTGCTACGTTCAATCCTGTAAATAACATTCAATTTATTCAAAATAATATTTATATTAGTAGAATATGTTTTTGTTGTTTATTTTGTTGTTTAATAAATGTGCACAGCTTTTCATACTTAGTCTCATATTTACCAAGCAGTGCTTTTTTCGTGACCCCAAGTAAATGGGCCATAATGTGTTTTCCGCCACCGGAAGGTGCTTAATAAATATGGCCTGAAACAGTAGGGCAGCAGGGCCCAGCATGACAAAGGTTATGCCCACTCGTTGTCCTTACCAGTCAAGATGGCTACCCAGGGTCAGAGTGGCCATCTTAGACTGTGAAATGGCAGAAAGCCTTGTCAATAAATTAACCTATGTTAGCGATACATATATTTTAAAATTTATTATGGATCTATGGATTTCGATGTGTTTCTGTGTGACATATTGTATGCGTGTGGATTTCGATGTGTTTCTGTGTGACATATTGTATGCTTGGGCCAGTATAAAAGGCCAGCATACATTGAGTCAAGGATAGCCTTTGTGTGGGGCCAGGTGCAGTGCTTGGGGACAATGGTGAGTTGGGAAAGAGTGAAGCCCCTGCTGGGAGTGTCCACTCTTCCAAAGCCGCAGCAGTGTTCTCCCCTGGCAGCAAGGTGTCTATTCCTATGGGAGGTATGGCGCTGTCAGTGGGAACCAAATCCTGGGCTGTAGCCTCGTCGCCTCGATTCCTATTGGCCAGTTCCAATTTCCCACGCTTCCAAGGCCTGCACCTAGGGGCTGTCCTTGGGCACTGGCATGCCCCAAACGTCTGATTGGTCCATTCCAGATGAACTCTCGGCTCCTGATTGGCTCACCCGAGGAAAGGTCTCTGCTTATTGGTCGGCACCCATTCCTCCATGATTTTCGATAGATGCTGGGAAAGAATACAAGCCGATGCGATCAGAGCTTCACAGTTGTTCATGGTTGGTCTTGGTGACTATTAAAGACAAGACCAACTAGTACAGCGATGTGGACCGAGCAGCGGTAATCCCTGGTACTGGGATAGTCTGGATGGGTGGAATGAGGAGGCCTTCAAGGTAAACTTGCTTTGGCAGTGCCCTGCAACTAGCGAGCTAGTAGACCCCCTTTAACCCTGTCTGGGAAAGTTTTGCAATGCTGTACATTGTTGCCTTTGGCCAGAATAAACCTTTGTTTATTTAACTCTTTAATCTCATTCTGCCTTGTGCGAAACCTATGTAAATTCTGGTCTACCCTTACATGGCCCATAGTCTTCAAAATGGCAAATTACAATAATAATTCTAATAGCTAGGTTGAGAGCGTGGAGTCTTCCCCACAGTATATATGTCACATCGTTTTCTTAACTTTGTTTGACATCTGAACCTTCTATCTGGATAGAAAACAGACAGAAAAATACAAAAAATAAGTTTTGTTCTATTTTGAAATAGAGGTCCACAGTTATCACTTCTCAGTGATCACAGTTATCAATTTTACATGTTATTTACCCTACACTAGGTTTCCCATGTTGGAAAAAAAAGTCCACTGTTTTTTCTCTAGTTTTGCAGCAGAGAGACTTTAGCAAATAATAACCCTTAAATGACTACCTCTCTGTATCGCTCCTGGCATTTGCTATCACACTGCTAGAACGTCTCCTGTTATACCCACATGAGCCACTTTCTTAATTCCCATGCCGTTCTGAACTTTCTAGAATCTGGCTTTCGCATACCTCACTTAATTTAGACTGTCATAATTAAAGTTGCCAATTATCTCCATGAAGCAAATCCCAAGGTAATCTTTCTCTGCTTTTTCTACTTGATTTCTCTTCTGATTTTGGTATCATTGATCACTCTTCTCCTTCATATTCTGCACTCTCTTGGCATCTATAACCAAGCTCTACCTTGGTTCTCATCATACCTCTCCCATTGCTCCTTTTCCGTCTCTGTTGCTAATATATCTTTGTCTTCTGTTGATCTGTCTGTTGTTGTACATTAGGGTTCCGTTTGGGGATCTCTTCTTTTCTCTCTTTACACTATCACTTGGTGACTTCATCAACTCCTTTGGATTTACTGTAAGTATCATCTATACACAGATGATAAACAAATGTATATATCCACCCCTAACCTTACACCTTAACCCAGTCTCCAGTCTGCCTCCTGGCTAAATCCTTGTGGAGGGAGTTCTGCCACAACAAACCTAATATCTCGAAGACAGAGCTCCTTATATTTCCTTACATCTGGCTTAAAATCTCATGTTTCCCTCACAGAACACAGTACTGTACTACCATCTGTCCTGTTGTAAAAGCACATTGTCTAGGTGTGACATTGGACTCCTCACTTTCCTTCTCTATTCACATTCACACCATAGCTAAAATTTGCTGCTTCTCCCTCTGTATCATTGCCAAGATCTATCCTTTCCTCTGTAAATCTATTGCTAAAACTCTAATGTGTGTACTTATCCTCTCCCTTCTGGATTAGTGTAAACTACTGCCAACAGGCCCATCTGCCTCACAACTTTCTCCTCCCGACAAACCAGCTTTGATCTCCCTGCTCATTTCCTGAACTCATTTCCACCCCTTCCACCTCAACTGCTCTCTCTTGCATTAAACCTTTTCCCCCTCACTGTCCATTACCTGTGGAACTCCCTCACCCTTGGTCTACGTACCTTCTTTCTCCACCTTTAGCTCAGTCTTAAAAACACACCTTTTAAATTAAGCATTTCAAATCGCCTAGACTCATGGCTACTGCCACACACCCACAGTCGCTGCTACCAAACATTGTGGCCAATCACTGCATCTACTGCAATTATTCCCTCATCTGCTCTCTCCTTAAATCTTCCGAAATACCACTTAGATTATAAACTCTCCAGGGGAAGGGATTTCCTTTTCTTTGGTCTGATTTTGTTTGGTGCATTTGTATTATAATTCCCTGTATTTTATTGTTAAAAGAGCTGAGTACACTGGGCGCTATACTGTATAAATAAAGATATACATACATGATATGATTATTATTATTTGTTAATATCCAAAAGGGATGCAGGCTATTGAAACAATCTGTGTCAATGTTTTTATTTAAACCCATCAGTGTCATCATTGAAACCCACCAGTATGTTCCACTTAACAGCACTATTAAAATGTGTTGGTCAGCATTAGCGTATTTAAAAGTTTTACTGCTTTCTAACTTTGTTTGTTGGTGTCACTTGACTTCACTTATTTTTATTTAATGAAGGTAATTGCGGCAGCATTTGGTTAATTTACTCTTGATAGTTTTTCTAATTAGAAAAAACATGTTGAATAGTTATTGCGAAAGTAGAAATAGAACTGTTATTTTTCTTTGTTTTAATAATATTTGGTTTCTAATAGTTACAAGACACAATGCATTGACTTGAATGTTACAAAGCTAATTATCTCGGCTCTCACAAGATGCAAATGAAATGCAGTTATGTACTGTTAAATCCTATTACTTATTTGGGTCTTGTGATTTGAGTGGGCTGCAGCCCATAATGTAACTATTTCCTTCTCTGGAAATCAGTGACTCAATTTTCACATATTTAAAACTGGTTGTAATTATACAGAAATAGCATTAAGTAGCTAATCCAAGTTAGCCAATATAAACTAAACAGTGAGTCTTTCTTATGTAAAATACCCTGCATTTAATGTGCAGGTCATTTAAAAAAAAAAAAAAAAAATATTACCTAAAATATGTTTAGTTCTCCAATTAGTGTCTTGTGTTCTT
Source organism: Ascaphus truei (assembly GCF_040206685.1). Lineage (NCBI taxonomy): Eukaryota > Metazoa > Chordata > Amphibia > Anura > Ascaphidae > Ascaphus > Ascaphus truei. Next base: position 205,166 of record NW_027456949.1, read on the forward strand.
ACCGTGATGCATTCATTATTTAAGGGGTATACATAGGAAGATAAATATGGTGTAGTTTTGAGGCAAAGAAAAAGGCACACAATGTATCATAGAAAGAAAGCTTCTAGAAAGCAGTAGGATTTTTTTTCTAATAAACTATAGAGAAACCCCCGCTACTGCTTGCAATGGTGAGTTAATAATGATGAGTGTAGGTGCTAATGGGGCAATTAGGAATGATGAACAAAGGAGAAAAGAACCCCAGTGAAGCACTCATACACTGTGTTGAGATGATGGTGTAAATTTAAAACAAGACTTTGTTAGAAACATATTAAAACAATGGGGATTAATAGAGGATTAAACTTTGTATCACTACGCTTGATTACCTAAGGGATATGATAGTCCCTAGGTAGGTTGTTATTGTTTAGTGTTGCTTGAGTTCACTAGCCCCCAGCCACCTAAATTAGGGGAGCCTGGGGGAAAGCTAGAATGAGGGATTATAGTTACTGTCCTTATATGTAATGTCAAACTATATACTCGTAGTGCATTTGGTGCAATAGTATTGAAATGACACTGCTAATGGTGGGTTGATTGCACAGCCTATGGTTAGCAATTAAGTGTCATTTTAATCTTGATACGATAATGCATCTATGTTGCCTTAAGGTTAAATGAATAGTATAACAATACTGCCCTAAGGATGTACATAAACGGTAGCTCTAGGTCATGTTAATAGGACTAGTAGCTATAGTTGGTAATGCACGGTAATAGTTATAGTATATTGTACTGCACTTCTAAGACCTGTTGCTAACTGCAGTAGGTGATAGACTAGATAGAACACCGTATAGACAAATGGTGGCAGTTGCTTGATAATCTGCCCAGACCTAAATGGTGTGCTATTAATCCATATAAGGTTGTGAACTGATTTAGTCAGTAGATTGAAATTAACATAATCTCTGACATAGAGCACCATGTAAACACTGATTGCTATACCTGAAAAGCCTTGGATGAGGGGTTATTCTGCAGAGTGTAGTGATGTAAAGCAACAGTAGGTATATATATAATAATAATTGAGCTCACCAGATATAAAATGTGAACTATACCTTGCTAGCCCTGAATGGAGCTACTCTGCAGTAGCAGTGAATGGTATTGAGCAACAGCACAGGTAAGTATACTCTACAATTGCTATGTACTTGTCAGTAGGATATATATAATCCCTAGAAGAAAGGCTCCCTTAGATCATTGGGTAATACAGGAGTATAAACTGTGCAAGAACTGAGTCTCAGCGCTGACTGCTCTGTCATTGATTCTAAATAGCAGCGTCTGTGTCAGAGGGCTCATTGCTTGCACCTAAGTTAGGAGTTCCGCCGACGTGCACGTTTTGCTAGTAGTGCTTAATAATGGCCAGTGTGGAGGCATTTTTTTTCTTTAATACCGTAATTATGGTGCAACTGTTGTGCCCAAGATTTGTATGGAACCCGTGCCCCCCCAACCCACCCTACCTCACTTAGAGGCCAGTATCTGGGAAGGGAGCAAGTTACCTCGCTGTTTGGCGCGTCACCTGTTGGTTCGCAGGAGGTCTGAGTGGTCTGCAGGGTGTTATGAGACTTGGACAGGACTGGTTCACAGGACTCTGGTTCTTTCATGGTGTTTCAGCGCCTCCAGTAGTGATGGCTCCCACAGTGTAGGCGTCAGCACCCACTACTACACACATACCTTCTCTCAGCCCATGGACTGACACCATAGGCTGAAGTATAATTGCAGGATCTTTATTCGCAGCATACAGCTTCGCAGCACAGTTTTCTGCATACACCTCAGGACTTCTGGACGGTGCTTACTTCCACTGCTTCAGGTGGTCTTGACTAGCCAGTCAATTGAACATGCTTGCCCCGCAATGGGAAAGGCTCACAGTTCCCACCTGCTTCATCCCTCCACCCTAGCCAGGGATCGGCAGGGACTCTCCTTCATCCTCTCTCTCCCTTGGGTGAGAGGAACACATCCTCACTCCAGCAAGAGCTGGGAAGGACTGCTCACACATCCTCTCTCTCCAAGGTGGAGAGGAAGACTCCTAACTTTAGCCTACTACCCTTATAAACTTCCAGAAGGGGCGGGCTCATGGACTGTATCCACCTACAAGGGGCTGTACACTGGCCATGAGTCACCACAGACCTTCCTTCACTTTCTAGGGAAGCAGGAAGGGGGGTTCAAGGCCCCACAGATTAACTTGCTAATGCCTGGATCTTAACAGGGCTTACAAAGCAGATACACTGGGTGAAGAGGAACAGGCACGGTTGGGACATAAAGTGAATCCCTGCGCTTCTCCCTTTGGGATAGCAGTCAATGGAGGATATATATATCGTGTAAATACCTATAAGAAAAAAGGAGACTTTTGGTATACATCCTTTGATCAAATAATGCTAAGCCTGCTAACCACGTCAAGGTAAGTCTCATTATAGCAGGTCCCTACGCTAAATGCATACAAGTGTTATGTGAAATAAGCCCAGAAAGGGTTAAAATATCAAAGCATATGCTTATATAACCTAGTGCAATTAAAAACAGGTACATACCAGTACAGAAACTCACATATCTGCAAATGAAGTGAAATAATGGGACCTTGCTGGGAGATTATATACCTGGAGGAGGAGGGGCTGGTCTGCCACAAACTGCTCAATAAGCAGTTGCAGATGATTGGCTAAATATATTAAATTACACCATAGTAGTGTTGCCCCCTAGGAGCATGCTGCTAAGGATTAAAATCGGCGCAACAAATAATGTAAAACAAATATAATCACTGAGCTTCTCCATGTGAGGAGGAACATGCTATAATGAGACTTACCTTGACGTGGTTAACAGGCTTGGCATTATTTGATCAAAGGATGTGTAACAGGTTTTCTCCCCCCCAATCACAGATTGGCCCCTCTAGCGAAATACTACTCTGGTTACACATGGCTATAGTGTGGTGCACCTGCTGGCTTACAGGACTCCTGAGTTTCCCGCTTGATGATATTAAGGGAAATAGCATCAGGCCTGGCTTGTGAGGTAATGTTGAGTTATACTCACTTATGGTACAGCGCCTCCATCTCTTCCAGATCCCTAGCGTAGCAGGGAGGAGTCTCTGAAATAGAACTTCTATGTGCACCTTCTTCCCAAGTGACTCCACACACAGGACAGAAGCGTTCTTTCTCTTTGGCATCCTTTATTAACAGCAGACATGGGCAGCCGCCCATCATAGTGGCTGGTCGTCTAGCCACTCATTCTCAGGTTGCCAACCCAAAGGAAGTCCCTGACCTTACACTCCCAGGCAAGGGCCCCGAAAGCAGGTCTAACTCTTCCCTTACTCCCTAATTAAGTAAGAGGTATAGTCTTCCACACCGCCCCCTAAAGGGAGGGCCACAAACACTGCTAGAGCCCTGACAGGTTGCTGGATAGACTCAATAGTAGGAAAAAGTAATCACAGCTCTACCTTAGTAATCCTAAATGTACAAGGGGTGGTGGTGCATAGGGAATAGGATATATGTTTTACAAAATGATCAAGAAGTGATCAAAAAAAGGAATCCCACTTAATTGCACTCAGCCTAGTAGTCATAGTTGGATATAATAGTAACAATATCCTGCATTTATAATGCAAACACCAGGGGGGGTAAATACAAAAATAATAAAATTTTATTTAAACTCATCTATATGAAAATATATACACACAATATAAAATATTTTAAAACCTAAAGCATGCCTATTATATACACAGTACACACCAAATTATGTACACATGTATCCCCGAATAGTAATTGGATACCACGTGTGCTATAGCTGAATTAATCACTGATATCAAGTTAGTAATCTTTAACATCTAATAGGGGTAAGTACACATGTGTCAGACATAGGAAGCAGGAGGAATATACCCAACCATACGGCTTAATATGAGAAGGTGAGTGTAATCATACGTGTATTGATCACTAGAGGACAGAGTATACATCCAAATGATGTCCTGTTGATAACGAATCAAGGTAAGTATCATCTCACAGTGTATATAAGGTAATACTGTTATGCGCAAGTGTAACCATCATAAGTGTACATAGCTAGACTAACACATGGTTATAGCATACACATGAGGCATTAATTCCCGCTTGGCATATATTTATGCTGTAATGGTGAGACTGCATGTGATTGAGTCAAACTTTTGCGCATTTTGAGGTGAATAAAGATCAATACAACCGTTTATCTGCTTCCATGCGTCTCTTGCTTTTCCGGCATACTGTGTACCGCAGCGCCGGTTTACGGCGCAAAACAGCTGTTGGGCAATCTGGCGACGTACTGACTGATGACGTCAGCCAGTTAGGAGCTGCACTCGGAACACAGTATGCCGGAAAAGCAAGAGACGCACGGAAGCAGATAAACGGTTGTATTGATCTTTATTCACCTCAAAATGCATTTAAAACATTTCACCATTTCAGTATTGGTGTGTAACACTTGTTCCTCCCCCAACCTCACTTAGGGACCAATGTTTGGGAGTAAGCGATTACCAGGTGTGTGTGGTGCTCTACCTGTAGGCTCGCAGGAGGTCTGAGTGGTCTGCCAAATAACAGTAATATAATTGCCAGACCCAGCGCTCGCACATTACAGTATCTACATGAGCAGGAGTAATGGTGTTTGTTTTAGATTAAACCTCTGCTCTGCACGGTTGAGCCCATTTATCAATATGGACACGGGCATACATATTGTCACACCGATGCATTGCAGTTGATATACATTAGTGACTGTGTATTATTACAGGGACTTACCCAGAGTACACAAAAAAACAAAGAACACATAGTGCATTAAATGATATCTTTAGTAACCAAAATAAGGAGGTAAGTATTGTGCGTACATTTAAATAAAATTAAACAAGCATTTCAGGGTTATTGTTACCCAAACACCAACGGACGCCCGTGATGGTCTCGTGGCTCTCTCCTTCTCACTTCAACAACCTCGGTGTAGGGCCTGGACAATCTCCACTCCAATCGCCGGTATTTCAGCCTCTCGCCTTGGGGTAAGGCTAGTGCAGTCTCAGCAGTTCAGAATGACCTCCGCTTGTGTGCGCAATGCCCGTCACTGCATACGTCTCATTTGCAACAGAGCAGCGGAGCACACGCTGTTTGGCGACCTGGTCGAGCACTTCCGGGTCTGTGACGTCATACAACCGCGAGAGTACGTCGCGAGTCTGCAGAACACCGGACCGGTTCTCTGGGAGTGCTGGGTAATAGAGGGTTCGCAAAGTTCTTAGTCCAACGCGTTTCGAAACCGCATGGGTCTTCCCTGATGAAGAGACCCATGCGGTTTCGAAACGCGTTGGACTAAGAACTTTGCGAACCCTCTATTACCCAGCACTCCCAGAGAACCGGTCCGGTGTTCTGCAGACTCGCGACGTACTCTCGCGGTTGTATGACGTCACAGACCCGGAAGTGCTCGACCAGGACGCCAAACAGCGTGTGCTCCGCTGCTCCGTTGCAAACGAGACGTATGCAGTGACGGGCATTGCGCACACAAGAGGAGGTCATTCTGGACTGCTGAGACTGCACTAGCCTTACCCCAAGGCGAGAGGCTGAAATACCGGCGATTGGAGTGGAGATTGTCCAGGCCCTACACCGAGGTTGTTGGAGTGAGAAGGAGAGAGCCACGAGACCATCACGGGCGTCCGTTGGTGTTTGGGTAACAATAACCCTGAAATGCTTTAATTTTATTTAAATGTACGCACAATACTTACCTCCTTATTTTGGTTACTAAAGATATCATTTAATGCACTATGAGCGTTGTGCGCTGTGTTCTTTGTTTTTTTGTGTGCTTATAGGGGGGACCAGAGCCTTCCCTGGTGTCACAGCTGCAGACGCTCCATGTACTTCAATTTTACACAAGGTCACCTATTCCATTGTATCACATATATCACGTCACTTATTTACTGTTGTTGCGCACTATTACTTTGTTCACCTTTTCCACTTACCCAGAGTGCCTTATCCTTAGGTACCCGTGCCACAATTAGCTTTTAACACAGTCCCTGGCGGTTGAGCCCATTCCTTAATATGGGCATAGGCATACTCATTAGCCACACCGCGTTGTTGGTACAGTTGTGCTATTAATCCACCCTAGTGCTGTTGGTATACTAGTGGTAGCTAGTTAGCATTGGGAGGTCTGCACATTCACTAATTTGCCTTTTACCAGTACATGGACGGTACTGGTATAGTGTGGTGCCCTCATAGGCTATCCTTACATGATTCCCAAGGCACATAAACACGTCTGAAGCCCTTATCATATTATCACTATTGGCTACAACATCTGTGCAGGCAGTCCATATCTCTTACTCTCGTCCTATCCCTGCTGTCTCAAAAAACACCTGACTAGGGTAAACTGTGCCTCAGCTACCTTTGGAACATTGATCTAATTTCACTCAATTGTTCCAATCTGCATATTATCCAGAGTGCCTTAAGCACTCGAAATAGGATTATACTGTGTGTGTCCAATCCTTGGATCTTAACCCCCATTTTTTTAATCTGATGATCATTAAACATTTATTTTAATTCATTCAGTAACATTCAAATAGGGTAATGAGTGCTTCTACTAGGTTCTTGCTCTCTGTATTTACTGGTCTGCAAGATGGTAAGGAGACAGGAACAGGACTGGCTCAGACAGGTTTCTGGGTTCTTCTGGGTTGGTGTTGTCGCCTCCAGCGGTGATGGAACCCACTGGGTGAAGGTGTCAGCCCCCATCACTGCACAATCATATTCCTCCTGCCCAGGAACTGACGCCAGTGGCAGAGGTATCTTTGAATGGACATTATTACAGGTCATGCTGCATAAGCTCTTCTTGACAGCACATCTCATTCTCCATTTGCCCCAGGCTTTCTAGATGGTGCATCCCCGTCAATATGACTCCGATCCTGGTGGTCTCTAGACCAGCCGGCCTAAAGTGAGCATGATTGCCCCGCAATGGGGAAGGCTGAAAGCTCCATCCTCTCTCACTGAAGAGCAGAGGACAAGGACCTACTCTCCCTCCTCACTCTCTGAGGAACTGGGAGCCAAGACTTTCGCCCTCCTCACTCCAGGAGGAGCAGGGGGCAAAGACACTGACTAACTTTTGGCTACTCTCCTAGAAAACTCTGGAAGGGGCAGGCTCATGGACTGTACCCACCTACAAGGGGGCTGTACAAAGGCCATGAGGCACCACCTACCCTCCTTCACTTTCAAGGGAAGCAGAAGGGGGGTCACTGGCCCATAGATTAACCTGCTAATGCCTGGATCTTAACAGGACTTACATAGCAGAGACACTATGTGGAGAGAAATAGGTACTTATGGAACATACTCTGTTATACAGTAGGTGCAAATAAGAACATTCCATATTACGCAAGAATGTAATTTAATTGCATCCAACTATATTTTTACTTTGATTATTCTGGTGGTATTTTGTGCTTCAGTATGTCTTAAGTTTTTCAGCAAATAAATGTTTGATAAATAGCTCCTTGTGATTAAGAGCACAAAGGTACATTTTCTTTGAAATTGACAATATAGGAAACATTTTAATTATTCAATCTAAAAAGTACACTGCACTTGTGTTGCCCCAATTGAATCATCTGATAATTATGATTTAAGTTTCCTTATGAGGTGCTAGGGAGGAGTTAATGATGCATATGCCATATTGGAATTTCACAAATTCATCTTCCCTGTCTGTAATTTTCCCTTTTCCAAGTATTAAATATGTGCTAGGTCTGAGGTGGCATAAAGCTATTTGACTAGTGATCTGCATCAAAAATAAAAACCATTTTAACAAGTTCTATTGTACATTTATTATATAAATAAACAAAACATTATCTGTGAAACCAAATAAACTAAAATTCAGTAGTGTCACAAACTACAGTAGCTGTAATCCATTTCAATTTTTAACACACTTCTCAGCAATCACTATTGCCGGCTTGGCTCTCATAATGAGAAGGCTTTCTGTAGGGGCATCATCAAAGAGGTGGTACACAAGGTGCTCACTACAAAGTATATAGCATTTTCTCTGGTTTAATGATAGAGGTCTCATATTTTAATTTCCCACAAAGGAGATGCTGAAGGTCTCATTCATAAAATGTCTGTAAAAGTTTTTTTTTTTTTTTTTTTTTTGTAATGGCTTTTACTATTTTGTGAATAACTCCAATCCCCAGATTCACCCATGGGACCACATACACCCATCCACTTACAGATGTAGCACACCTTAAGGCGTGTCCACCGTGACAGTCAGATATTGAGGGGAAGGACATTCCAGAGGTGTAGGGCAGTAAGAGAGAGGTTTTAGATGGGAGAGAGTTTTAGATACAAAAGGGGTTTACAGAAGACATCCTTGAGCAGAACGCAAGAGTCGGGCAGGTGTATAGCGAGAACATAGGGCTGATATGTAAGGAGGAGGAGAAGGAGAAGAGTGTATAGCCTTAAAAGTGACGAGGCGAATTTTGTAAGTGATTCAAAATTTTATTGTAAGCAGAGAGAGAGATTTCAGCAGGAGAGACGCTGAGACAGATTTTGGAGACCGTAAAGTGATTCTAGCAGCAGTGTTTAGGATAGACAGGGGAGACAGGAAGGCCGGACCATTGAAGGTTACAATAGTCGTGTCAGGGACAGAGGAATGGGCACATCTTTGCAATGTTACGGAGGTAAAAATGACATCTATATATAATCACATTCCAGGATGCACTGTAAAGTAAAAAACATTTTGTGCTTTATTCATTGTAACATCGCTAGAAGAAGAGATCAGTGTATCTTGAAAGCTCGCACAAATAATAGATTTCGTTAGCCACAGAACAATATCGTCTATTCGTTTTTGATTATTAAGCTCGGCTAACATGGTACAGATACCTCTACATCTATATATATACAGCTCAACCCCATTATAGCGCGATCTGCTATAACGCGGTTTGAGCATGGACCCCGAATTTTTAAAAAAAATTAAAAATTAAAAAAAAAAAATCAAATTTTTTTTTTACATATTTTTTGCACACTGCACACTACATACACTGCACACACACTGCACACACTCACTGCACACTACATACTCACAGGGCACTGCACACACTGACAGCACATTGCACACACTGACTGCACACTACATACTCACAGGACACTGCACACACTGACAGCACACTGCACACACTCACAGGACACTGCACACACTCACAGGACACTGCACACACTCACAGGACACTGCACACACTCACAGGACACTGCACACACTCACAGGACACTGCACACAATCACAGGACACTGCACAGCACACACACTCCTCCCTCCAAACCTCCCCCCCCCCATCTCTGGTGTCAGCTGCTATCTCCTAAATCACTCTTGCTCACAGAAGGATAGAATGTCTGTGGTGTAGAGCAGGAGAAGCTATCAGGAACACAGACACACAGACACACAGACACACACTTCCTAGACAGGGCAGGCTCCCCCGGCGTCCCTGAAAAGTTTGTGAGTGAGAGCAGGAGCTTTGCGAATGAGAGCAGGAGAAGCTGCTGTGCGGGTGATCAGTGGACATATGAGTAAAATTGCCATGGAGAGGAGGCTGCAGCCCTGAGCCTTGCACTCTCCTAGCACTGCCTGCAGCTCTCTGCTCTCTGCTCTGCTGGAGACACGGGAGGAGGGAGATGGGAGGAATAGCACAGTGCAGTACAGTGCGATGATGCGATCCCAGCTCTCCTCCCTCTGTAGACACGGAACCCCGGGCGCGGCAGCCATTTTTAAATTTGTTTAATTTATTTATTTAATTAGCGCGGCCCCGTTTGTAGTGCGGTCGGATCGGGTGGCCCCCGAGGACCGTGCTATAATGGGGTTAAGCTGTATATATATATATATATATTAGAAAAAAGAAAAGAGAAAAAGCGCCCGATCCTTGTGTAAAATCAGATTGACATTTTAATAAACCATGGACAAGACAATTGCACACTTACAATTAGTCTGATTAAAATAAGCATTTTATGGGACCTGCCCATGCACCAAACGAAGACTTCACAGTCACCTCCGCTCTGTAATCTCACGATCAGTTTAGGGACCCAGCAATTGAGAACGCCGTTTTCTCCAAGGTGTGTATATAACAGACATCCGTCAGGAGCTTCTCAGCAGCGTGCGTCCGCCATTACTCCCACACATGTGGTGCTGGATACCGGAAGGACTTTCCTTGTATTTCCTTGGTCTCTCTCTGGTGCCGAAGGCAGGTCAGCCACCGTAGTTTCAATGCAAACTGTCCTTACGCGTTTCTTCCGCCTGATGAAATCCGCAAAGGCGGAAGAAACGCGTAGGGACGGTTTGCATTGAAACTACGGTGGCTGACCTGCCTTCGGCACCAGAGAGAGACCAAGGAAATACAAGGAAAGTCCTTCCGGTATCCAGCACCACATGTGTGGGAGTAATGGCGGACGCACGCTGCTGAGAAGCTCCTGACGGATGTCTGTTATATACACACCTTGGAGAAAACGGCGTTCTCAATTGCTGGGTCCCTAAACTGATCGTGAGATTACAGAGCGGAGGTGACTGTGAAGTCTTCGTTTGGTGCATGGGCAGGTCCCATAAAATGCTTATTTTAATCAGACTAATTGTAAGTGTGCAATTGTCTTGTCCATGGTTTATTAAAATGTCAATCTGATTTTACACAAGGATCGGGCGCTTTTTCTCTTTTCTTTTTTCTAATAGGTACTATGGGAACTTGGTGAACCCAAGAAGAAGCAGCCTGGACCTTTGTTGTATTTATTCATGGACTTTATTTGGACTTAAGTATCAATTTTTATAGTTCTAATTTTTGTATTTTTATGCTATTTTTTATGTTCAACAGATTATTTTTATCTGCATATATTTTTGCACATTTTTTCCATCATTTTTTGTTTGATTTATGTTGTTTTTATATATATTAATAATCAATTAGTAATAGACAAGCACTAGTTGGTTCATGCAAACATCATAATCACTATTGATATTTGGTGCAACATTTTGGCACACGTCACCGGAGTGGCAGCAATTTGGGTGTACTGAAAAAGGGGCGCTGTCTTTATAACTGTTCCTTTATATATATATATATATATCTATAACCAGGTCCAGTCTAGTCCCCCGGTTCCTCCACGCGTCCCCTCCTCCTCTTACCCTCCGGTGGCTGGGGGGATGTTGATGCGGGCGAGTGGGTCACTGGAGACCCACGGCGGGTGGCGGTACAGGGCACCGCCATGTCAGGGAGGTTCGTGCATGCACAACAGAGCACCCGACAGCCATTAGAAGTATCGCACATGCGCAGTGAAGCATGAGACGTGGCCAATAGCTAAGGGCTCTGTGGGGACTACAATTCCCAGCAGCCTCAGGGGCTGCTGCATCACATGGCCCACAGCAACAAATAGGGCACCCAGAATCTCCTTCAAGGGGAGAGATACATTTGGCTCACTAGGGAAGCCATGCCAGTCGGAAGCCGGACAGCAAGGGGATAGGTAAGGTCCAGGGAGAAGTGATCCGCTGGACTAGGCCAGATTGGGTCCCAGTTAGGCCCCAATCATCCATAGCTTGTGGTGCTATAGGGAAGGCCCCACAGATAGGGACGCACTCCTTAGCCTGCTAGTGCCAGTATCAGTTGCAACGTGACAAGGTACGCTTCCAGTGCAAGTGCTGAAATTGAAGGAGGGAGGTTAGGTGTAGTGTCCAGGGGACCCCGGCATACCATAACCAGGGACCAGATTTCCCCGCCATGGAACTATGCTGTAGACTGCCCTATCAGGTGAAGGGTCTGGAGACACAAGGGCTATTGCTGTTCTGAGTCGCCCTGAGGCGGGTAGTTGGGATGCCTAGAGGGTGCTCTGGTTAACGTGTCCCAGAGACCTGTGAAGGGGATCTGCTATGACGGTAGCCAAGTGGGGTGGCGTAATGTACTGATCCGGAGTGTCTTATGAGGGGTGCCTGATGTACTAGGTGCCTAGACCCATCTGTCTGAAGAACACCCAGAGTACTACTAGCCATATCCAGACTGTGGAACAGAGTGCTTGCAATGGACTGTGAACGAGTGCAATGTATTGGAAAGAGCTTTGCTAGCTGGGGGTATAACCTACTCTTGGTAGACCGCTAGCCATGTGCTGTAAAGGCCTACGAGGAACGGATTCCTGCCGGAATCGTGACTGCTGCGTTGTCCATTAAAGGAATGTGCACAAAATGGAGGTTCTCCTGCCGGGAATGCACCACGTTTGTCGCGCAATCTAAGATGGCAGTTACCTGCCGTGAATAAGAACCATGTGGAAGGTTTGCAGACAAGCTGCACGCCTTTTTGCAAAGTTCTGCAAGGGTCTGGCGTGAAAGCCAGGACTCCACCCAAGCAATGTGACTGCCTCAGTCAAGAGTCAGAGTCCCGCCCTGTCCCAGTGTGCCCCACATCTAATCTTACCAATACTCCAGCACTCGTGCTTATCCAGAGATCTAGCTATGTCTAGCACTATGGACTTCACCCATTACCGTCTACCAGGGGGCCTCCTGGTAGTGAAGGTGGATGGGATGAGGTACCTCCGGAGTCTATGTCCTAGGTGTGATTTCCCCGGTGGCGAGCTGGTTTGGGGAGTCAGGTGTGCCCGCTGTGGAGCACGCTTTATCAAGGCCATGCTGCTGCGGCCTACGGCCTTTGCAGACAAAATAGCGACTGATCCCAATACTTGGGTGGTCGATACTGCCACGCAATCTACTTCAATGTAGGAGGTTCCTGAGGGCCTGTGTGCCCATGAGGTCACTCCAGGTTTTCCGAGTGCCCCGATGATCCCAGAAAGCTCAGAGGAGGTTCCAGACTCGATCTCCACAGAGGAACCAGAGACGGTCAGCGAGCCGGAGCCCATCCGAGAGCAACCAGGTAAGGTGACTGCCTGGCGGGATCAGGAACCGCTGTTGCCAGAGGCGCAGAAGCCGGAAAAGGCCCTGCTGATTTGCTTCGGTAAACTCGGAAATTATCTGGTACCTCTCCCCAGTGGATGTGTCCAGACCTTTGTCCAGTACCAGTAGTAGGAGGTCTTCCATGGTGTTCCGGCTTATGCCAAGTGACCAGGCCAATGTAACTGGTGACGTAACTCTCCGAATCGGATCCGATCGACGGGGGAGCCCGATAGTGATGACGACGCTGGTAAAGCCAGAGAGGCGACAGAGCATCTTATTCGTGGAGGTGCCCAGGTGCCTACTCAGTCCATATACGGTGTCCATGGAATCATCCGGTGTGGAGGTACCTTCCGGTGCCACGGCCCATGCGGATGCAGACGATGATGACATTGACACGGCCGTCCAAAGACCGGATGTCAACGCACTTCTGCTGTGGGACCTGGAGCTGTGCAAGAATCTCACGATGCTGCTAAGTGATGACGTCACCATTTGAGCGACCGCTGGAGCGGAGGAGGAACCAGAATTGATTCTCGCTCCAGTGAGTACGGCTCCAACTCCTATTAAAGTGAAGGCGTTAATGGACTCTCTCCGGGAGCGCCTAGCACAAAAGAAAGCTATGCCTCCAGTGTGGCATCTTGGAGCCTGTGGCAGATTGAGGCGCTGCACTGCTAGAGAACCATATGGGTAATGTACACAATGTAAATGTGATGCAGTTTTCGCTCACCAGAAACCTTATCCTGTGTCCCCACTACCATCGGCGGATAGTTTAGCCCTCCAGGTATCATGCACCACACGACCAGTAATGGAAGTACCTCCCAGAGGGTGGGGGGAAACACCGTTACATATATATATATATTTATTCATATTCCTTTTTCCTGGTTGCGCCTGCAGTTGGTGCCCCCCCCCCTCTCCCGTTGGAGCACACCAAAGCTGAATCGCCTCATTGGGGGGAGGGAGGGATTTGGGAGAGTCACCAGAATCAAGATCTTAGACTGCAATCAGCCCTTGTGGGAACTCGGGCCCCATCTTGGGGCCTTTGCCTCAGGCTTAGTTTTGTTCTGTGTGGCAAACATAAAAAAATCTGTGGCAGGTTTTTTGGATTAAAAAGCATAGCTCAAATGTCAGTTGATGCTTTTTTTTTCTAACTGTATTTTAACATTACTCTGGGCTCCAAGTGGTTTTGACATACTGTATGATATTTCAGAATTCTTGACAATATAATTCGTCCAGCTGTTAAAACACATGTCTAGCAATAGATTAAAAATAAATAATTGGAAGATTTTCGCTCATTCAGATGTCCTTACATTTCAACTAGGATTAGCATAAAGAAAGCTTTATTGATTCTTGAATATAAATGTGTTCAGAGACAAAATTGAAGCAATCTGTCATATCAGTAAGTGTCATTGAGTGTTTAACATGCTAAACTGATCAGTATATGAATGATACTTTTCCCAAACTATATATGGCCTGATTATATTGCCCATAGGCTAACAAACCAGATTGTGCAAGTCTTTTTCAACTAATAATAATAATAGCATGTTCTTGTATAGCGCTGCTAATTTTTACACAGCGCTTTGCAGAGACATTTTGCAGGCACAGGAGCTTGCCCCGTGGAGTTTACAATCTATGTTTTTGGTGCCTGAGGCACAGGGAGATAAAGTGAGTTGCCCAAGGACACAATGAGCCAAGACTGGGAATTGAACCAGGCTCCCCTGCTGTGTCAAACTCAGTGCCAGTCTGTGTCTTTACTCACTGAGCCGCTCCTTCTCCCAATAATAATAATATAGTTATACTAATAACTAAAAAACTTTCAGCCTCTGGACCTGAAGACATTTTTCCATTTAGGATACCTTTGGAACCATATCCAATACTTGTGAATTATTACTTTGCATTGCTGATCTGGTCATCATTGATCAAATGATCAAAAATATACAGTTTTGCAAATCTGTGTTTGCTTTGCTTACATTACATATGCTGCAAAAGCTCCATCTTCCTGTCATGCTTCCACAAAGCCAAAGACCTTTAAAAGTCCCACCCTGCATTCTTACCACCATGCCCTAGCTTCTAATGTGCAAGATCAAACGCTTTAATAAATATCAAACCATGTGTGTACCATCTGAAAAAGATCAAATCTGATCTATTTTCCAAACCGGATCCTCACTTGTTATTAAAATATGAGATGCAGTAGCACAGAGGCATCTTCCGTTCTGCCCTGTTCTGGCATAAATGCAAAGATATGAAAGCATGCCTCTGTGAAACATTTTTTGATGTTAATTACTTCATTATCTGTGTGACTTAACCCTTTGAGGGCCTCATGATGAAGTCACTTATTTTATGTCGTCTGACACTCCAGGAGCCCAATGTTTTAGTGGCTTCGGCATGGTCTATTTTAGCTCATTTTCTTGGGGAGGTCTGGCACGCAGGGTAATGGAAGAAGTGGTCTCCTCGTCCTTCTGTTTCCATAATCAGTGGTGATGTGATCACGTGATTGTTCTGAGGTGCGGTCAGGGGATCACGATGTGCTCGAGGAGCTGTGACACTCTGTGGATTAATTTAGGGGCTTAACCTTTCAACATTGGCGATATCTGAACTTTCATACTCCAATTGTTACTCTACTACAGTACGTTGTTATTGATGGCAAACATAACATGCACGCCCGTAAAGTGCTGAAAATGCCACAAGAATCGAATGTGGGGACAAGGGGTGATGACAGCTTGTTGAGTGGGGTGGGGATCCTACCTTCTCAGATTCCTGGGTTCACATGTTAAGCTTGGCGTACTCAACCTCCCAGTCAGATCAACTTACTTGTGAATGTAGCGGTCATGTAAAATGCCTACAGTCATCTCTCCTGCTGGCAGTAAGGCCTGGTAAGTGTGGGCATGCCAGCAGTAATCATGGAGGTTTTCCCTCACACCCTGGTGGGGTGCTCTGTGTATGGCTGGGACTGGTCACATGCTCTGACTCCATGGTTAGTGATGTCAGAGATGTGTCAGCCTCAGAAGCTTACATAAGGCACAGCACTGTGTTCTAAAGTTAGTTGCTGGAAAGTTCTACCTGAGTTGCTGTGGAGTTGCTAGTTGTTCTGCGGAGAAAGGAGTTCCAGCTCTTGTCAGAGCTGAGGAAGGAGTTCAAGTTCTATCAGAGTGTCAGTTATGTTATAGTAACTCCATGGGAGGCTGTGTCCAGGGACCTGGCACAGGACAGTGATTCCTGCGGGAATAGTGAATCCCTGATCTAGGTGATATACCTATCAAAAGGGAGCACTGGCGAGATGAGCGGCTGAAGATACTCCTTGTGGAGGGCAGTTGCCCTGCCGTGTCAATAAAGATGAGTTCAGCCAGAAACCCTCTCGTGTATCTATCTGGAATGAGTGTACAGAGAGGAGCACCACGGAGGAGTTCCTCGCCAGGATCATCCCCTTGCGGACGCAAGGACCCTGGTGAGGTGGAGGCGCTGCACTGGAACTAGGTGAGACTCAGCCCACTACCTCAGCTGCCTGTCTGACGGGTTCTCCCCACACACCATCATGCGGGAGACTCAGGAGTCCTGTAGCCAGCAGGTGCACCATCAGGCATATTCACACTGTAATGGGGTCCGGTTAGACCACAGGGGCCAATGTGAGATTGGGTGGGTCAGGCCGGGCCAGAAATACCGTTACATTTGGAGGCGAGCTGCTGAGATCAGATCCGTCAACAGGACAGGCTTTTAGCTAGGTCACTTGGAAACAGGGAGAGTGTCTGCTGCCACTTTGTGCTGAGTAGGGACGGACCTAGGGGTGGTCAGGGGGCTGACGGGATATTGTCAGTTCGCAGGGACAACCTAGGGGCCTGAAGGGAGTGAGGGGTCTGGAGCGGGCTATAGCTGACCGAGTCACCTTGAGGCAGTGCTAGTTGGTAGGATGCCAGAAGGGACAGCCTGTTAACTTGGTCAGGAGTCCTGGAGAGGGTCTGCGCTAGGCTGACCAAGACAGGTAGACGCCCCAAGTACTGCATGGCAGAGCCAGCCAGAGTACCTAGCCATTCCAGACACTCACCGTAGGGAGCACAGACTGGGAGGAAGGAGTCACAGCAGACACTGAGAGAGTGAGCCTAGCCTGAGGTAGTGCAACACTGGGTCACACCTAGATAAGGTACACATGTGGTGGTGCATCTGAGCTAATCTTTATTGTACCGGTGTGGTGGCTGCCCCGCAGAGTGGAGCCTCATGTACGACAACTGTTATGAGAGAGTGGAGGATCCGCGTGGCGCGGAGAACGTAAAATGGCGGACAGAGGCTGATGGAGAGGGCACCCGTGGCGTGCAACCCACTGAAGAGCAGACTGTCGCTGAATTGTCCTTAACGAGTTTGCTCTGGAGCGGAGCAAAGGCCGTGGCTGCCCCGTTTTTATCCTGCTTGGGACAGCGAGGGGCCACCCTTGAAGAGTGTGAAGAAATTGTTATAATTGGGGGAGAACCCCGTGAGGAGAGCGAACGAATGGACTTTTTGGGCGCCAAAACCAACCAAAATGGCGGTTCCCGCTTGCTAGGGAAACCGCATGGGCCAGGCGCAGAAAAAATGGCTGCTGCAGGATTTGCACAGAGCTGGCCGGGAATGGCGCGAACAGCAGAGCCCCGCCCTGATGGGGGGCATGGCGCGAAAGCTATGGCTGCGCCGGGATGGACAGTGACTAATTCAGCCTCTGTGCTGAGTCAACCGTTGAGTTTATGGGACCCTCCCCTGATTTCTACCAGGGGGAGTGACTTTCAATTATGGCCTGTGGGGATGCACCCACAGGGCCCAGGGACTGATATCCAGACGGCGCCACTACAAAAAGTAGTTCCGGCCGTGGAGGTGATTTGCAAGCAAAGGTACCTTGTGCAAAAAGCTGCTGCAAGGAGAAGGCGGGAACTAGCCGCGGGAAAAGACTCCAGCTCTGGGGAGGAGACTGGCGCGAAAACGCAGACCGCGCCCACCAGGACTGAGAGAGGTGCGGCCTTAATTAAGGGGCATGATATTCCCCTGTGGGACCCGCCCATTATTGCAACCCCTGGGGGCGGGCTCCAACTCTGTCAGAGAAGGGAGGAGCCGAAGCAGGGAGTGGCGGATCCAGCAACTTCCACCAGTCAGTTGCGAGGAACCACAGAGAAGGAGAGACCTGTACAGGAAGTGACTCCTGTACAAAGAATGGCCTGCTCCTCCACTGTGGGCGCTATGGTCTCCACCCAGCCCTACTCAGTGCCCGGCGGGGTGCTGGTGGTGAGGGTGGCCAATACTGAGACGGTGGTCGGGCTCTGCCTACAATGCGGGCTGCCCGGAGGTACTGTGAATACGATGGCACGTTGCCCTCATTGCGGGACTTTGTATCTGTGGCCTATGCCCACGTTCATCCCAATACAGCCTGCTGACCCCCCGGTGGATGTGACACGGCGCTCTGCTGAGTCCCCGGGCGCGCTGTGGATCAACCGCGCGAGTCCCGGAGACAGGGGACTGGAGCCAGTCAAGTCGGCTGGGTCACTGGCCATTGAGGCGGCTGAATTAAACCCCGCGACAGGGGCAAAGAGACTTTCACCCCGCCCCGCGACCCCTAGGTCGGGGCGAGGGGACTACTCTGATGAGGACCTTCGTGAGCTGGCGGTAGCAAAAACGGAGCGGAAAAGACAGACGGGAAGAACGACGCCCCGTGGGGTGAGTGACCGGACGTCCCCCGCAGATCGGCGATCCGACCGACGGAGTCCCGCCATCCCAGGACCTGGCGGAGATGGGAGAGAGACGCCTACACCCCTGTGGACGGGTAAGCCAAAAAGCCCTATCTCTTACCTGGTCACAACAGACGGCGAAGCGCTGGAAGGGCCGCGCCAGGCCCAACGCGCACGTGGAGGAACGGCATCACTTCCGGTGGCGACGGCGGAGCAACCGGATGTCGTCGTGGAAGAAGAGATCCCGCATGGGGGTCCAACGCGAGATGGCGACGCTTCCGGTTCCGGGGAGGACGTCACTTCCGGTGGCGACGGCGGAACCCAGGAAGGGGAAGCAGCGACGCTTCGGCGATTGGGGGAAGGTCCCCGACCGCTCGTATTGCCCAGAAATCGGAGAGACGATCTCAGGACTGAGGAGGGTGAGACATCATCCTTGGACCAGTCTACGGACAGCCAGGAGCGGGTCGTAACCCCGTGGGGTCCCGTCCCATGCCCCTATACCCAACCCCATGCCCTAGCTAATGTCCCTACCCCTATCACACGGTCACCGGGTTCACCGCCCAGCTTGGAACTTGTGGACATACCTTTGGGGGGGGAGGAAAAACGGACTGGGGAGAGGCAGCTCAGTGGAGCTACGGAAGGTGATTCACGGGGAGGAGGGGAATTGAGGGTGGCGGATACAGCACCCCAACCGGCAGTAAAGGCTCCAGGGTCCTCGAGGTGGTTCAACTCGCGATCCACAAGGTCGTCAGGGGTATTTTCATTTGACGACGACCGGGAACCAGGGCCTAATCCCTTTAAGGAGACCCGGTGGTGGGCTCCACTATTTGAGGGGTACTCCGCATGGATGGACCGTACGCGGTTCCTCATCCGGCGGGAGGACGTGGTAGATTTCTGGTGGAGAGAGGGAGAGTTTACACCCGAGCAGAGGGATAGGGAATTACAGGAGAGGTGGTTCCAGCTGGAGCGTAGAGACATAGCGCCCATGGGTCCCGACACACTGTCAGATCCAGTAGATTCTGATGAGCCCCTATCATGGGTGTTACCTGGGAGGGCAGGTAATGCTGATCTGACAGGGTCAGTAGGGCGGAGAGGGCTATAATAGTCAAATATAAAAAATCCCATGGGTTGGAGTATCCCTATGTTCCGGAGCCCCTGATGGATGAAATTGAGGACAATAGGGAAACGTGGCTCCAAGAAACTATAGAGCTGTATTTAGCCAATAGGGGGAGTGACATTGTAGGTAAGAAGGCGGAAGAAAGGATAGACACCCTGATGCGAGTGTGGAGCATAGGGAGAAATGTTCACAAACATAGGGTGACCTATGTGCCAGAGAGAGGATCACCTAGGCATTATTATGTTACGGTCCTGGATATGGGTAACCGGGAAGTGAGGAAACCTGACCCAGATCACTATTATTAAGGGGGTACTGAGACATTACGCGGGTTCGTGGCTGCTGGTCGGGGCGGGCTTGGCGGATGACTGTATTCATGTGTACTGTATTATGAGGAAATTTGTGTGATGTTAATTATGTTTTCCGTTACAGTGCTTCCTGGAAAGAGGTATACAAAGTTAGGTCCCAGCGAGGACGATGGGATTCACCAGGGGGAGAATGTAGCGGTCATGTAAAATGCCTACAGTCATCTCTCCTGCTGGCAGTAAGGCCTGGTAAGTGTGGGCATGCCAGCAGTAATCATGGAGGTTTTCCCTCACACCCTGGTGGGGTGCTCTGTGTATGGCTGGGACTGGTCACATGCTCTGACTCCATGGTTAGTGATGTCAGAGATGTGTCAGCCTCAGAAGCTTACATAAGGCACAGCACTGTGTTCTAAAGTTAGTTGCTGGAAAGTTCTACCTGAGTTGCTGTGGAGTTGCTAGTTGTTCTGCGGAGAAAGGAGTTCCAGCTCTTGTCAGAGCTGAGGAAGGAGTTCAAGTTCTATCAGATTGTCAGTTATGTTATAGTAACTCCATGGGAGGCTGTGTCCAGGGACCTGGCACAGGACAGTGATTCCTGCGGGAATAGTGAATCCCTGATCTAGGTGATATACCTATCAAAAGGGAGCACTGGCGAGATGAGCGGCTGAAGATACTCCTTGTGGAGGGCAGTTGCCCTGCCGTGTCAATAAAGATGAGTGCAGCCAGAAACCCTCTCGTGTATCTATCTGGAATGAGTGTACAGAGAGGAGCACCACGGAGGAGTTCCTCGCCAGGATCATCCCCTTGCGGACGCAGGGGACCCTGGTGAGGTGGAGGCGCTGCACTGGAACTAGGTGAGACTCAGCCCACTACCTCAGCTGCCTGTCTGACGGGTTCTCCCCACACACCATCATGCGGGAGACTCAGGAGTCCTGTAGCCAGCAGGTGCACCATCAGGCATATTCACACTGTAATGGGGTCCGGTTAGACCACAGGGGCCAATGTGAGATTGGGTGGGTCAGGCCGGGCCAGAAATACCGTTACATGTACATGACAAATGTACAGTATGTTCTGTTTTTATTTAATTATTTTATCTGCTATATTTTCAGATTATTTGTCTGTGTGTCTCATTATGCACGCCCAAATTCTAAGACCTAGAACAACAAAACTTGGAAGGATTAATGTATGTATCCAAATAAGGTGAACTGTCACGGTTTGGATCTTCTCGAACACTCCAAAAGGGGTGGTGCTAAGAACGTTAGAGTTACTACAATTTCTCTAAGCAACATAGCCACTGTGTTGTACCTGGTAGGCATATATATCTGGCACATGACATTATGAGTCATATAGCTATGAAGTTTACACAGAAACCAGACAATGAAAGAAAGTGAAGAAGTCAGTTGGCATGTGAGCAGACAGTAAGAATGCTGGAGGAGACAGGACGAAAGAATTGGGGACATCATAAGGTATTAAAAGAAAGTGATTGGGAGATTGAGAGAAGGGCGTGAAAGGAGGGAGGAAAGGGAGTTTGGGGGGGCGCAGGAAGATGGAGGAAAGAGAGTTGGGGGGGGCATGAGAGGAGGGAGGGAAGGGCATTTGGGGAAAGAGAGGAGGGAGAAAAGGGAGTTGGGGGGTGCGGGAGCATGGAGGAAAGGGAGTTGGGGGTGCAAGAGGAAGGAGGAAAGGGTGTTTAGGGGGGCGGGAGGAAAAGGAGTTGGGGGCGCGAGAGGAGGGAGGAAAGGGCATTTGGGGGAAGAGGAAGGAGGAAAGGTCATTTTGGTAGGGGCAAGTGGAGGAGGAAAGGGAGTTTGGGGTTGGGAGAGGAGGAAGAAAAGGACATTTAATGGCGTAGGTGAGAGGAGGGAGGAAAGGGAGTTTGGGGGGAGAGAGAGGAGGGAGAAAAGGGCGTTTGGGGGGTGAGAGGAGGGAGATAAGGGCATTTGTGGGAGAGAGCGAGATGATGGAAGAAAGGGAATTTGGGGGGAGGGCAACAGGACGAGGGGGGCAGGCAGGAGTAGAGGGAAATGTCATTTGGGGGGATGAGGAGAGAGGAAAGGGCGTTTGGGAAGGGCAAAAGGAAGGATGAAGAAAAGGGCATTTGGGGAGAGGAGGGAGGATACGGTTTCGGGGGGGGCGAGTGGAGGAAGGAAAGGGCTTTTGGGAGGAAAGGGCGTTTAGTGTGGGGGGGGGGGGCAGAAGAGGGAGGAAATAGCATTTGGGGGGGGCGAGAGGAGAAAAGGGTGTTGGTGGTGGGGCGTGAGGAGGGAGGAAATGGTGTGGGGGCAGAGGAGGGATAAGGTTGTTGGGGGGGCGACAGAAAGGAGAAAAGGGAGTTTTGGGGGGGGTGCAAGAGGAGCCGACCACTTTAGCGCTAGTTACTTAAATTGTATTAAACGTTTTGCAGGGTTAAAGGCAGTACAAAAAAAGAAAAATGGTGGGTTACATCCATACATTTAAGTAAAATCACAGGAAGGGGTGGTGCATAGCATTTCTATACACATATTAGATCAGCGGTGCGCAAGAGTGGGAGGCGCGCCCCCCAGGGGGGCGGGAGATTTGACAGGGGGGAACAGGCGGTAGCAGAGTTCCCCGCGCTTTTCCCCAGGCATTTAAATTAAATGCCAGGAGATCGCGTGAGGCCTCTGCAACGCTACACTTACCTTGACTCTGCCAGCGTCACTCGTGTCCATGGCAATGCGCATCAAATGACGCCTCGGGGTCATGTAACATGACGTCACATGGGTCAAATGACCCCGCAGCGTCATTGATGCCGCATCAAGGTAAGGGAGAGGCGTGAGCACCAGCGGAGGTAAAGTAGGGGGGCACAGCTGCAAAAGTTTGCGCTACCCTGTATTAGATAATATGGGAGATTTAACATAGTATCTACTATATATTTTTGAAAGCACTGTATGTCTGCGTCCCAAGGGCCAATCGCATAGCACCTTTGGCCTGTCACTCCGCTCAGGCCATGCCCGCCCCCGCACACCTCTCCTTGGCCTGAGGCGGAGTGACGGGCCACACACACACACACACACACACACACACCACACAACACACACACACACACACACACACACACACACACACACACACACACACACACACACACACACACACACCACCCCCCCCCCCCATCACGTGCGCCGCCCTGCACCGGCTCCGGACGGAAGCGCGGTCCTCCTACCCCAGCCGCTCCCTTACCTCCCCGGCGCTACCTCCCCCTAAGGTAAGTCACAGCGCGTCCTGTCTCAGCTTATGGCGCCAGTAACTCTCCGCGCAGCCTCGCGCCTCAGCCCACACAGGGCGCTTCCTGCCGCCACCTGCACGAGCCTCACTCAGCCGGACGGCACATCGGCGGACCAAGCGGGCGCCACGGGAAGGGGGGCGAGCCGCGAGTCACAGGGAATTGGGGGGAGTCACGGGGAGGGGGCACCAGCCGAACCAGAAGGGGGACGGACGCACGGAGGGGGGGGGGACATGCACATACATAAATTATGACAATACATATGCCCACTGCTCTCCACCCCCCCCCCCCACTCCCCTTTCCCCCCCCCCCACTCCCCTTCCCCCCCCACTCCCCTTTCCCCCCCCACTCCCATTTCCCCCCCCACTCCCCTTTCCCCCCCCACTGCCCTTTCCCACCCCCCCACTCCCCTTTCCCCCCCACTCCCTTTCCCCCCCCACTCCCCTTTCCCCCCCACTCCCCTTTCCCCCCCACTCCCCTTTTCCCCCCCCACACTCCCCTTTCCCCCCCACTCCACTCTTTCCCCCCCCACTCCCCTTCCCCCCCCACTCCCCTTTCTCCCCCCCCACTCCCCTTTCTCCCCCCCGCTCCCCTTTCCCCCCCCGCTCCCCTTTCCCCCCCCCCCGCATCCTTTCTCCCCCCCCCGCTCCCCTTTCTCCCCCCCCGCTCCCCGTTCTCCTCCCCGATCCCCTTTCTCCCCCCCCACTCCCCTTTCTCCCCCGCTCCCCTTTCTCCCCCCCCGCTCCCCTTTCTCCCCCACTCCGCTCCCCTTTCTCCCCCCCGCTCCCCTTTCTCCCCCCCACTCTCCCTTTCTCCCCCCCCGCTCCCCTTTCTCTCACCCCCCCACTACCCTTTCTCCCCCTCCCCACTCCCCTTTCTCCCCCCCACCCGCTCCCCTTTCTCTCCCCCTCCCGCTCCCCTTTCTCTCCCCCCCGCTCCCCTTTCTCCCCCACCCGCTCCCCTTTCTCCCCCACCCGCTCCCCTTTCTCCCCCCGCTCCCCTTTCTCCCCCCCCCGCTCCCCTTTCTCCCGCTCCCCTTTCTCCCGCTCCCCTTTCTCCCGCTCCCCTTTCTCCCCCCCCTGCTCCCCTTTCTCCCCCACCCTGCTCCCCTTTCTCCCCCTCGCTCCCCCTTTCTCCCCCCCCGCTCCCCTTTCTCCCCCCCGCTCCCCTTTCTCCCCCCCCGCTCCACTTTCTCCCCCCCGCTCCCCTTTTCTCCCCCCCGCTCCCCTTTCTCCCCCCCCCGCTCCCCTTTCTCCCCCCCCCCCGCTCCCCTTTCTCCCCCCCCGCTCCCCTTTCTCCCCCCCGCTCCCCTTTCTCCCCCCCTGCTCCCCTTTCTCCCCCCCCGCTCCCCTTTCTCCCTCCCGCTCCCCTTTCTCCCC